>NW_005213410.1:0-209 GCF_000412655.1 Myotis brandtii
TAGCATTGCTTCCCTCCTGGCCCAGCTCTTGGGGCTCCGAGCTGCCCCATCCAGCCCAGTCCTGTCCCCACAGCCTAGGACTGAGCCAGACCCGGGCAGGGAGGCACCTCTGCTGCCGGCGCCCCAGGCTTGGGCTGACCGCCGCCAGACACCGCCTTGCGCTTAGTTTTCTGAGGGACAGTCCCCGCTGGTATTCATCGGGCTCAGCC
>NW_005213411.1:0-209 GCF_000412655.1 Myotis brandtii
TCCCCCCAGGGGGGCTCCCTGAGGCAGGGCCCTGCCTCGTCTCTATACCCAGGCAGCGGCCATAGTCCTGCCTCCGGGCTCAGAGGCTGACATTTGCGGTGTCCTCCTCTCCTCACTGCACACCCTTGGGGGCCCAGGTGGGGGCCACGCCTCCCTGTCACAGTCCCTCCCCGCCTCTGCAGAGGGGCCTGGGCAGGGGCAGCCGGGGG
>NW_005213412.1:0-209 GCF_000412655.1 Myotis brandtii
GGTATTTTAATATTTATCAGGAAATGTCCTAAATGTTTTATTTTTATTTTCTTATTTTTCTGTTATATATGACATTTAATATTTTATTAGTTTCAAGTGTAAACATAGTAGTTAAACATTTGTATAATTTACAAAGTGATCCCTGTAACAAGACTAGCACCTGCCTGACACAATACATAATTATTACAATACTAGAGGCCTGGTGCACA
>NW_005213413.1:0-209 GCF_000412655.1 Myotis brandtii
ATGGGAGTGACTGAAGAAGAAAGACGGAGAGCAGAGCCAAACACCTAGAAGCTCGTGCCTTGTTCTAGTTACTCTCAAGAACACAGTTACTTATGAGAAATAGGAAATAAATTACAAGTGAACCAATCTGTCTACCGCCTTGAGTTGCTGGCTACATCTAAACTGTTACTGCTATGACAAGTAATCCCCTTAAGGAAACATATTCTGAA
>NW_005213414.1:0-209 GCF_000412655.1 Myotis brandtii
GGGCCAGGTCACATGGTGGTTGCCTCACACCTTCTGGGTTGGGGTGTGGCAGGCCCCAGCCTGACCTCCCTGCTGCCCAACCCTCCTGGGAAGGAATGACCCCTTGTGGTGAGTCCCTTGAGGTCTGCTTCTGCTCTGTGGCTCAGAAGATGTTCAAAGTGACTGTTTCTCTAAAAGGGGCTTTTGTGGGTTCCTCAGAGACACTCTAC
>NW_005213415.1:0-209 GCF_000412655.1 Myotis brandtii
GGAGGCCCAGGCTACCTGGCTGGCAGTGCTACAGTGGGTGGGCGGGGCCTCCCTCTGCACGGTAATCGATCTGAGGGCCCCGCAATTGATCGCCCCACAAAGGGAGGCCTAGGCCAGCCCAGAAATCGCACCCCATGCCAGTTGCCTGCAAAGGGAGGCAACTGGTTACAGAGAGGTGGGGGACAGCACCACACAGATGGCAAGCAGTG
>NW_005213416.1:0-209 GCF_000412655.1 Myotis brandtii
AATAAAAGCCTATGTGGTCATGATGCCCTCACACCATA
This sequence comes from Myotis brandtii, assembly GCF_000412655.1. Lineage (NCBI taxonomy): Eukaryota > Metazoa > Chordata > Mammalia > Chiroptera > Vespertilionidae > Myotis > Myotis brandtii. The sequence goes on from NW_005213416.1 coordinate 39, forward strand.
ACGAGTGATCACCAGGAGGTTACGTGCGCAGCCGACGCACGCAGGTGGGTGGGGCTGAGTGCGCAGCAAGGCACATGTAGGTGGGCGGGGGCTTGATGCTGCGTGCATAGCGCGAAGGTGGGTTCCGCGACTCCGCCCTACCTCTTTGGGGCAATCCATTGAGGAGCCCTG
>NW_005213417.1:0-209 GCF_000412655.1 Myotis brandtii
CACCTACCTCGAGGTATACAAATACATCAAAAACATCGTTCTGTGAACAACTGTAATTATATATATAATCATGCGAATGTCTTCATAGACAAAACCTTTAATAAGGGACCACTGTCATCACAGTCTTTCTTTAAAGTACCAATTATATAAAGATGACCCCACTCAGGTGAATTAGCACTGAGAAAGAAAAAATTAGCCCAGACTAAGAA
>NW_005213418.1:0-209 GCF_000412655.1 Myotis brandtii
TCATCTGGCAATGGATGGGAGCAATGATTCATCCCAAGAGAAATCTGTCATCATATCACTCTCACTTTACACCCCCAAAATGTTTGGAACAGCTGCAGTGCAGTTATTATCAAAGAGGTGCCTTCACCCCAGAATATTCTTTTACTCATCAAGAAGAGCCCCAGAAGGGGTATTGGCTATACACACACACACACACACACACACACACA
>NW_005213419.1:0-209 GCF_000412655.1 Myotis brandtii
GGGATTTAGGAACTAGAATTTCTAACAAATAAATTCATTTGAAAAGTCATTCTGAAAAACCATTAAGAATTCAACAGGTGCCTATTTTCTGAAAAGCTCCTGGTAAGAAGATGTTTTTATTTAACCTAAAACATATTTTAGCATAAATGTCAGTTTACCGTTTTAAGCTAATGATAATAGCCTTTATTGAGCTTCCCATGTCCTTTATG
>NW_005213420.1:0-209 GCF_000412655.1 Myotis brandtii
AAAAAAATCACCAAGATAAAAATTGTTGATGTTTTAAATATTGTATCGGTTGTCATAAAAGTGCTTTGTCCAAATCCCAGAATGTTTACCTTAATAGTGTGAAGATAAAAGGTTTGAGGTTCATCTTCCTACTGCCCTACACGTGAAAGCTCTTCAGACAGGTTTCTGGAATATTGTCCATAATCAAAGGTCTGTCTGCTTAAGACATT
>NW_005213421.1:0-209 GCF_000412655.1 Myotis brandtii
ATAGTGCTTTAGATTTCCCAACCATCTCCAACTTGCCCCTCCTACCATGTTCTCAATAACTTACACATCCTATGTAATTTCATCAGACAAAATTTTCAAACTCATTTTATAAACTCAATCTTCTGAGTATTCTTATAAACTCACTAGAAGCCTGGGGCATGCGATTCGTGCAGTGGGGGGTCCCTCAGCCTGGCCTGTGCCCTCTCACA
>NW_005213422.1:0-209 GCF_000412655.1 Myotis brandtii
GCCTTTGCGCCTCAGTGCCACAGGAGTGCTGGGGGGGACACGGGGAGTCCTGGGCAGCAGCTTAGCACCGCGCCCCACAGCCCCCTGGAGCTGACAGTGCTCAGGTGCTGGAATCACCTATAGATGGTAGCCCACGATTCATTTCTTGATGTGGGTGACCCTCCCCAACATCACTTGCAGGGGCTCCTTGCCAGGAATCATGGCGGCCG
>NW_005213423.1:0-209 GCF_000412655.1 Myotis brandtii
TCTTTTTAAACCAGTTATTTATCTCACATCATTAAGATGAGAGGAAAACCATCCCATAGTCATCCGCATCACAGTTGGTTTCTAGCTGCTTGCTTTTGTGAGAACACGGTTTTTGGAGTTTGAAGCTCAGCGTATTTTTTATTTTATTTTATTTTTTACTTAGCAGGGAAATGCGTTGATTCTTCTTTTTCATTTGGTGACAATAATTT
>NW_005213424.1:0-209 GCF_000412655.1 Myotis brandtii
TTTGCCCAAACTCTAATTTTCCCACTGGGAAGGCTGGACCCGGGCCCAGAGCACCCTCTGTGGGGAGGGCCTGCTGCTGCTGGATGAGGCAGCCCCTTGCTCGAGGAACCTGAGGGGATCCCAGAGTTCCTACACATTTTAGGATGGGCCTGTGCTTCCCACCCCCTCAGCCTAGCTGGAGAAAGTTGTTTCTGAGGCTCTGGGTCATG
>NW_005213425.1:0-209 GCF_000412655.1 Myotis brandtii
TGGTTGCTATGATGCAAACTGACCACCAGGGGGCAGAAAGCTCAACGCAGGATGATGTATACTGGCCATTAAAAGTGAAATGGCAGTTCAGACCTGGTGCCGACAAAGCAACATTCAGCTTCCCCTAAGTGGGGCACGGGCCCTACCACAACCCCGGAGCGACAGCCCACCGAATCGCAGCCGATGCTGCCAACACCCCATGGCACAAA
>NW_005213426.1:0-209 GCF_000412655.1 Myotis brandtii
TAGTGGCTGAATCATTTTGCATTGCTACATATAGTGTGCAAGAATTCAATTTCTGCACATACTTGTCAACACTTGTCTCATAGCCATACTAACAAGTACTAGTAAACTTAATTAAAAAGACAAAAGATTAGTGTACTGAAAACTATGAGTAATTGATAAAAGCAATTAAAGAAGACACAAACAAATGGAAAGACAGTCCATGTTCATAG
>NW_005213427.1:0-209 GCF_000412655.1 Myotis brandtii
CGCCCCGCAGAAGGGCAGTGGGGGTTCTGGCCGCAGCGCTGGGAGGGTGCCACCAGGCAGGTGGGTGGAGGTCAGCCCAGGCCTGGCACAGAGTCAGACCCCAGGGTGCCTAGAGGACACTGCCAGGTTCAAGGTTCGGCTCTGCCACTCTGCAGCCACACTGCCTTGGTTGAGGGACTTAAGTCATCTGTAAGTGGAAGTTAAGAATG
>NW_005213428.1:0-209 GCF_000412655.1 Myotis brandtii
GTGAAGCCAGGAACATAACTAAGGCTCATTCATAGAGTGTGGCAGGGACAGAGCTGACTACATTTTACGAGAAGTAGGCCTTGGTAAAGCTTTGGACTGAAGTTGCAACAGTAGAGCTAGAGAAATAGCACAGTTACAGGACATATTTTGAAGACAGAGATGAAGTACTTGGTAATATGTTGAATGTCAGGTGTGTGAATGAAAGCACA
>NW_005213429.1:0-209 GCF_000412655.1 Myotis brandtii
TCTAGTTATTCATATAAAGAGACGCTCAGACTCACAAGCAGAGACATGTAAACAGGACTGAGCAGCCACGCTTCCATGAAACGTGAAGATGGGATTCCTACTTCCACCCCGGCTTCCTCAAAGTCTTGAAGATATTGTGTCATATATTTTGTCCCGACTTTTAGTTGTTTCAACCTTCTTTAGTGTTTTTCAATAAATATTTATCATTT
>NW_005213430.1:0-209 GCF_000412655.1 Myotis brandtii
TGTTTGCTGTTATCTGCAGAGCACTTTTTAAGTGGAGACTAATTGCTGTCCAGGGCTGGTCTTTAGAATTCGTGTCAACATTAGGCTCTGTAATGTGAAGTAAATACAATTGCAGTTTTGCTAAGAGCAACCACATAGTTGGAGGCATACAGCCGTCCACAAGAGTCCTCTTGCTTCACCAACACGCAGGCCTGTCGAGCCTTTTGCTA
>NW_005213431.1:0-209 GCF_000412655.1 Myotis brandtii
TTTTACCATATTTTTCAAATGTGAGATGCTATAGAGAATGTTACAATAAAATGTAAAATATATACAAATTCCAGAAATTTAAAGTGAAAAAATTAGGTGTGTCTTTGAGTGAACAAACAATGGCAATGCTGAGGGAAGCAAATCCCTGTCCTTTCGTGTTTGTGTTTTTCTTTTCATTGCTGATGTCTTCGGAGGAAAATGTAAATAAG
>NW_005213432.1:0-209 GCF_000412655.1 Myotis brandtii
TATATATTCTCTTAATCCATGATCACCTTCTACTCTGTCCTTGAAAATCCTCAAACATAGATGAGCTGAACCATCTTATTTAGATTCAGCTTCCCACCGCCAGTCTTACCCATGTGCTCAATACATTCCAGCTGCATAAACCTTCCCATTATTCACTGAAAAAGCTGTGTTATGTAAGCCACTGTATTCATGTTTCCGGTGTGTTGTTC
>NW_005213433.1:0-209 GCF_000412655.1 Myotis brandtii
TTGCCCCTTCCTTCCAGGTGAGGACACCGTAGGAAGTTTGTGGCCCAGGGAGGGCCCACCCCTGACCATGTGACACCCAATCTCAGGCTTCAGCCTCCAGGACTATCAGAGGTAAGTTCCTGCTGTTTACGAGTCACTTAGTCCAGCCGTCGCCAACCTTCAGACCTCACGAACCACCAGTGTCCATGGACCACTGGTTGGCGACCGCT
>NW_005213434.1:0-209 GCF_000412655.1 Myotis brandtii
TGCCTTCTGCTGCTCCTCCATCGGCCTCCCTGCTCAGTGGCCACATCCATCCGGCCCAGCGCTTTCTCCTCCTGCACCATCCATGTGAACCTACGTTCCCGAGGGTCCTGCCTTCGCCTTCCCTCCAGGCCTGCTCTCCCACCGCCCCGCATGGGAAACCATGCCGTGGACACTGCGAATCCAGGGCCACCCCCAGACTGCCGCCTCCG
>NW_005213435.1:0-209 GCF_000412655.1 Myotis brandtii
CACAGGCAATTGAAGAGGTAGAAAACTGTTGTTGATTGGATACATGAAAAGTAGTTAGCCAGTGACAGCAAAGATGCCACACGCTGACCTCCTGACAGACACCCTGGAAGTGATTGGGTTAAGGCTAGGAGGGGGTCGTTTGACAAATTTAAGAAAAGAAGTGTTTGTTTATAGATTAAACGGTATATTGGACATGCACTGTATATAAG
>NW_005213436.1:0-209 GCF_000412655.1 Myotis brandtii
CACAACGCTGTGAGTGTACTCAATGCCTCCGAACTGTACACTTAAAAATGGGTAAGATGGCAAATTTTAGGTTTTGTATATTTTACCACAATTCAAAAATAAATTTAAAAGGCCTGAGCAGTTCCAAGCAAGGTGAGGGGGCTGCTAGTTTCGACTGTGACTCTTGTTCCGGAGCTGGGAGAGCCAGAGGGGGTGATACCCTCCCAGGC
>NW_005213437.1:0-209 GCF_000412655.1 Myotis brandtii
CAAAACCAAGAAAAGGTAGAGGGGTCGCCATATCTGGGTCGCTATGGTTTTTTCAATAGACTGTAAAGTATAATTCTGAGAGGGATGTTTTTAAAGAACTCCTTGAAGAAGGCAATCAACATTAGCTTTAGCAGGAGAGTGCCCGTGACTCTTATGAAAAGTTTCACTCAGACCTTCCTTGCTGGGGTCCGACTACCATGACAGGAGTT
>NW_005213438.1:0-209 GCF_000412655.1 Myotis brandtii
AGGACTGCGTCCTTTTGGCCTCTGGGCGGCCACTGTACCCACCCACATCTGACCTCTCTTCATTTTCTCTGTCACTCGGCGGCCCGCTTCGGCTGGGCAGCTCGGCCGGTGCTACCTGAGGATGTCTATCTCTTCTTTCATCTAACCTGGGCTTTAAGTAAACATTATTTTAAAAATGTTTTTATTGGGCCCTGACCAGTTTGGCTCAG
>NW_005213439.1:0-209 GCF_000412655.1 Myotis brandtii
AGGCTGGGACATTCTTTACACCGCAGATGACGGTGATGGAGATTCCTTTCCAGTATGCCGCAAACACATGCCCCAGTGGGGGCGGTGCCCAGGTGAATCCCCCACCCTAATGGCAGATGGTGAAGAGCAACGGGTTTTAGCATGTCCCGTGATACCTGCCACCCCTCAAATGGATTTCAAGCTGCTACAAGAGGAGGTTTCCCAGAAGG
>NW_005213440.1:0-209 GCF_000412655.1 Myotis brandtii
AAAAAAACAAATATGAAAACTCAGTTTTACTACTGTGACTATTATGCAAATATGTCTATTTGAACAGAAATGGAAAAAAAAGAAAAGGATTATGTATTCAATCGAATTATGTTCTCATGGCTTATTATAGTATTAAGGAGCGAAATATACTTTCTAGCAGCAGAACAATCATATAAAAGCTCCATAGATGTTATGCTTATGTTCACATC
>NW_005213441.1:0-209 GCF_000412655.1 Myotis brandtii
CACACACACACTCACACCCCCACCATACGTATCAAGCTGGACACAGAGAAAGGGTTTAATATCTACCACACTTAAAATGCAGAGAGACTTTCTCATCAAAAATAGGAAGCCAAGTTATAAGAAAAGGTGACGTTTGGGGTTGGTTTACTGTTTGTCCTTTGGGGTTCAGTTCTGACAGGTTGAGCCCCCAGCCTCTTGCTAGCAGGGAG
>NW_005213442.1:0-209 GCF_000412655.1 Myotis brandtii
GCTTGGCAGAGAGGGGGAAGGGCAGCTAATGTGAATGCGTGTTTGGTTTTTTAAGGAGATGAGAATGGTCTGAAATTAGATAGTGATGATAGTTGTATTTTATGATATATGAATTATATCTCAAAAAATCTTTTATTTTAAAATTTTTTCACTCTGATTCTACATTTATTTGTTTCTCCCCCTTTTTGGTCAAATTTTGCTTTGTATGT
>NW_005213443.1:0-209 GCF_000412655.1 Myotis brandtii
GTATTTTGTGGTATTTTCCTAGACTCTAGGAAAATGAAAGAGAATGTACCACTGACTATAATTCAAAACATCAGTTAATCCAAGAATGCTCTTATGTTTTAGGTCATAAGTTAGTTCTACCAAGTTGATATCAAATCAAAATTTTGTATACTAAGCCATTTAAATGGTTACAGATACTCAGTTTAGCTTGTCTTAAGCATTACTTAAAA
>NW_005213444.1:0-209 GCF_000412655.1 Myotis brandtii
TATTGATGTTTAACATATGAGCAATTAAAATGGAGAAATGTTAGAATAGTTAATAAACTACATGTTTTCATAAATAACATAGTCTTATAACAACATAATTTTATTTTACAGACTCTAAAAGGAATGGTGAAAAAAGTGATGTTGGCATTTTTATAAATCTTTTTAACAGAAAAAAGAAAAAGCTGGGCTCTCATATTTGCTTTTGTGTT
>NW_005213445.1:0-209 GCF_000412655.1 Myotis brandtii
GAGGCCTGGAGACACCCTCCTGCAGGGCCAGGTCCCACCCCCTCCCAACTGCTAGTCATTGGCCTGGGGACACACACTAGGGACAGTGGAATGGTTTGTCTTGAGAAGGAGGAACCCCTAAAAGGGTCCTATCCAGGCACTGGGAGCTGACTCGGAGTCTGGGTGGCCTGGGAATTCCAAACTCCAGGATCTAGAGTGTGGTCCAGAAG
>NW_005213446.1:0-209 GCF_000412655.1 Myotis brandtii
CAAATCTGTGCACTGGGCCTCTAGTATTTATATAAAAAACAACTACCGCTTATTGCCTCCTCTGTACCTGTTACAGTATTGGGCTCTTGACAAACATCTTCTCTAATCTTCATAACAACCTTGTAATTCGAGGTACTATCATTCCTCTCAGGGAAGAATCCCACCTCCCAGTAGACGACAAAGGAAGCAAGGTGCCACAGCTCCAGTTG
>NW_005213447.1:0-209 GCF_000412655.1 Myotis brandtii
CTATAAAGTGTTATAAATGTAGAATATTTCATATCTTGACCAGATTCTAGTAATCAATCTTTATTCAGGACTGCTAAGTGATCAGCATTTCTCCAGGAGCTGGAATGCAGCCATCAGCTGAGATCATGGTGCAATACTCCACCCACTGCACGCTCAGCTCTGGTGAGAAGCGAATGAAATAGACTGGAAGTACAGACTGCCTGGGAGAA
>NW_005213448.1:0-209 GCF_000412655.1 Myotis brandtii
CCCCCGCCCGAGTGCAGTGGTTATGGGGTCCCAGCACCGGGAAGGAGGGGTTCCTGCCATCCCTCCCCACTGCCCTCCGTCCCCAGGAGCATGCGCAGCCATGCAAATGGGATCGCAGCAGTGACCCAGGCGGGGCCTCTCTTCATCTCTAGCGATCAGACCCCTGGATCCCGGCCGGGAGGGATAAATCTGGGTGCCAGAAAGCGGAA
>NW_005213449.1:0-209 GCF_000412655.1 Myotis brandtii
GGGCTGAGTTTGGCCTTTCCCTGATTCGGAGGGGCCTCGAGGGGGCCAAGACCCCAGAAGGAAATGAGGGAACCCCACAAAAGACAAAGCCTGCTCGACCAATGTGTGTGGGCACAGAGGGCTCTTTCCTCCTGGCTTGGTAGTGGGCAGGGTGAGGATGTCAGATGGGTCTCCGCACCTGGTGACTGCCAGCCGATGTTTCTTCACCA
>NW_005213450.1:0-209 GCF_000412655.1 Myotis brandtii
GAGAGGACAGAACTCACTACGAGACGTATTCAGAACCGGTGGTGTGCAATCTAGTTAATTCTAAGTGCAGCAAGTGTCCTCCATGGATGAGAGCAACCCTGTCCTGGAAGATCCTTACTCTCACCCAAATGATGCAGTGATTCATTTGCTGGACCCCTTGTCAAATACCTTCTCACTCTTTTAATTAACTGTGGAACACTGTAAACTAA
>NW_005213451.1:0-209 GCF_000412655.1 Myotis brandtii
TCTCTGGAACCTAAACAAAATGTGCCAAATACCTGCATATGCCCTGCAAGGATTGACTGTTCCATAAAGATCTGTGACATGAGCGTCTTCAGTTAACACTGAAGGTAACGTAGCTCTCCCACCAGCCCACGTGCCCACGTGAGTAGTGGGCTGGATGCCAGCCAGCGGGGGCCCATCAGCCCTTGGGGTGGCCATCCACGGTCCCCAGG
>NW_005213452.1:0-209 GCF_000412655.1 Myotis brandtii
GCTTTGAAAATGACCTTTATCAGTATAAAAGTTTGACCTAGAATACCTGTAAAATAAGACACTTACATCTGCCTACCCATCAATAGGATTTTGCTAAGACACTTCCACTTATGGGATCCATGAAGAGCACAAAAAGGTATAAATATTTGGGGTGAACTAGGAGACAGCGGCAGTAAGTTAAAGATATGCCTTTGTTCATTCAATGAAAA
>NW_005213453.1:0-209 GCF_000412655.1 Myotis brandtii
TTTTTAGGGGCCACCTTGTCCTCTTTATATCCTAAAGGTAGAAGAAGTGGGAATGAGCAGCAAAGTCTCGTTTAATATCAGCTTACTTCAATGGTTTAATATGAAGGAGTCTATTTTAATTCATTTAATAGTTTTCAAAATGTTTGAGTCATTCTACATTTAACAGCTAGGTTTATGTCCCCATTTTTCTATTTTTATCATATGCTTTA
>NW_005213454.1:0-209 GCF_000412655.1 Myotis brandtii
CTTTCAGTCCCAGCAATCGAAACCTGAGAAACACTACTATACAAAAGACTGGGATCTTAAGCCAGCCAAAGGAACAGTTCACTTTTGCATTTTTATTTTATTTTATTGTATTTTCTTACTTTGTTACCTGTTTTTTTTCTTTTTTATCTTTTTTCTTTGTTTTCCTGTTTTAGATTGTTGCTTTATTTTCTATTTCTTTTCACATTATT
>NW_005213455.1:0-209 GCF_000412655.1 Myotis brandtii
CTGTCCCCCCGCCCAGGCTCTCTGTCCCCGTGGCCCTGTCCCCCCTTGGGCGGTGTGGCGCACCTGGTCCCGCTCCCGCTCCACCTCCTCCAGCTGCAGCATCACCGTGTTCATGCGGTGCTTATACATCTCGCAGTCCTTCCCCAGCGTCGAGCACTTCAGCTCCAGGTCTTCCTTCTCCTCCAGGTACTGCGGAGGGGGCAGGCGGG
>NW_005213456.1:0-209 GCF_000412655.1 Myotis brandtii
AGCACAGGGAGGGAAGATAAGCTGCCAAGACACCTCTTCCATCATAATGAGCACTAATGGAATGTCTATTTGAAAAATAAGTAACATTATAAAGACATCATCACTCAGATGATTTGGGCTGCTGCCTGGCCGATGCAGTTCTGTGTCTCAGACATGATTTCATAAGCCAGTTAAGATATGTTACGTATTTTAAATATTGTATTGGCTTG
>NW_005213457.1:0-209 GCF_000412655.1 Myotis brandtii
GCCCTGCATCCCTGTTGGGGTGCCCGGAGGCCGCTGGCGTGACGGCCACGTGGGGCCACAGCTCCCTTGAGGCCAGGCCCCAAGCCTGTCACCGGCATCGGCACTCTTCCCCTTCCTGTCCCACTCCCCCTGGGTCCCCACGAGGACGCGGGCAGGGCCATGGAGGTTGGCGCGCTGAGCCTGCCAGAGCCTGGCACAGAGGGCTGCCC
>NW_005213458.1:0-209 GCF_000412655.1 Myotis brandtii
AACAAAAATCATTGGAGTGCAAGTTTAGAGAAGAAATTTTGTTATTAAATTGGTATATAATACTGTTTCTGGTGAAATAATATAACGCAATCAAATAACAATTTCTTCTTGTGCTTAGTACTAACCTTATAGTTAAGACATTTCTAAAAAAAAAATTTCAAAATTATTTTCTGAAAATACAGTATAAGTATGTGTAATCCAAGAAGAAG
>NW_005213459.1:0-209 GCF_000412655.1 Myotis brandtii
GGGAGTGGAGCTTCAGAGGACGGTTCAACTTCCCCCTTCGCCTTCTCCTCTTACTCCCTCCTTCTCTTCCCCCCTCCTCTTCCTCCCTCCATCCCTTCCTGCCTCCTCCCCTCCCTCCTTCCTCCTCTTCTTTCCTCCTTCTTCCTCCTCCTCTTTTCCCTCCTCCTCTCCTTCCCCTCTTCCTCCCTATTCTCCTCCTCTCCTTCCCC
>NW_005213460.1:0-209 GCF_000412655.1 Myotis brandtii
CTCGCCCGCGGAGCCCCGGTCGGGAAGGAAAGCGGAGGGCAAGAGGAAAATGGCCGCGCCGCGCCTCCCGGGGAAAAGCCGGGTTCCAAGCGTTCAACTGAGCGATTACAGCTAGGGCAGCAGTCCGGGGTGTGCTTGGTGTCCTCTGGGCGCGCGGGCGGGGCCTTCACTCTTGGTCCTTCGTGCACGCGCTGCTTTCTGGACGGATT
>NW_005213461.1:0-209 GCF_000412655.1 Myotis brandtii
GATGAAGTTTTTGAAGGAGAAATTGTTTCCTTTCTTTCACCCTGTGGGAATGACAGATGGTGGGGGAAAAGGCAGGAGGAGGGATTTTCCCGGTGAGTGCCTTCCAGCCAGTCCCCACTGCATAACTTATTAATATTTTCCATTCTCTTCTGATAAGAAATTCTGGAGTTCCTTTTTAAAGGTAAGTATCAGTTATGACCCATTTTGTT
>NW_005213462.1:0-209 GCF_000412655.1 Myotis brandtii
GGAGTGCTTGTGTATGAGAACAAAGAAAAACAAAAAATAAAAATAAAAAGGAAGCCAGAGGCTCTTAACTTTTTTTGGTAAACCCTTAATAGGCTCCTTTATCCTTTCCTATAATTTCTTCCTGCTGCCCTCATGATGTAATTCCCCTCACAAACTCACCCTCATGAGATCGCCAATGATTTCACTAGTAGCAAATAGAAACTGAAAAG
>NW_005213463.1:0-209 GCF_000412655.1 Myotis brandtii
TCTTTCTCTATTTGATCTTTTCTGTCCTACTGTTGGCAGCAGGTCCCCCTGGGTATGGGGGCAGCAGGTCACCCTGGGTGCGGGGGCAGCAGGTTCCCCTGGGTGCGGGGGCAGCAGGTCCCCCTGGGTGTGGGGGCAGCAGGTCCCCCTGGGGGTGGGGGCAGCAGGTCACCCTGGGTGTGGGGGCAGCAGGTCACCCTGGGTGTGGT
>NW_005213464.1:0-209 GCF_000412655.1 Myotis brandtii
GCCGCGGGAACCGAGCTCCTTTGTTTTGGTTACAGCTCTTCCAGTTCTGAGGCTCGGCTGTGCCGTCAGTTTGAGGGCCCGGCTGTGGAGTGGAGCCTTTCTCCACGGCTTAGAACAGGGGCTCATTATATTTTGGAGGGCAGGGGGGCAATCGATGGTTCTAAGCAGTCTATGGACTCCTCGGAATTGTGTGCAAAAGCTGTGCGTTT
>NW_005213465.1:0-209 GCF_000412655.1 Myotis brandtii
ATATTAGCTAATATTTACATTTAAATTTGTTCACATTTCAGCAATGCATGCATGTAATTCATCAATGTCTTAATAATCTGTGCTTCAATGAACTTAATGAGAACAGAAACAAAGAAAGACTATTGCTCACCTCTCGTCAGTAATTTTTTTCTGGTAGGTCTGACAAGTGGAACTAGAAAAGTAATATAGTAGATATTAATAATAAAAAT
>NW_005213466.1:0-209 GCF_000412655.1 Myotis brandtii
TAACTTACAAAGTGATTCCCCCAGTAAGTCTTGTACCCACCCAACACCATGTATAGTTATTACAATATTATCAACTGTATTTCCTAGGCTGTACTTTATAGTCTCATAACTGTTTTGTAACTGCCAGTTTGTACTTATTAATCCCTTTACCTTTTTCACCCAGCCCCCCAAGCTCCTACCATCTGGCAATCATCAAAATATTCTCTGTA
>NW_005213467.1:0-209 GCF_000412655.1 Myotis brandtii
AAGCCAAGGAACACCAAGGATTGCTGGCAAACACCAGCAGCCAGAAGATGCAAGGATTGATTCTTCCCTACAGGTGTCAAGAAAAAGATGGCCCTATTGACACCTTGATTTTAGACTTATAGCTCCTAGAACTATGAGAAAATAAGTTTCTGTTGTTGTTTTTTTTTTTAATATATATTTTATTACAGAGAGGAAGGGAGAGGGACAGA
>NW_005213468.1:0-209 GCF_000412655.1 Myotis brandtii
GAAGGGGGAATGGTGGGTCCCAGTGTTCCCTTTTTGAAGGGGGTGGGGCATGTGAGGACCTCCACAGGTGAAGGAGTCAGGGAGAGACAGACATGCCATCATCAAGGTAGTAGACATAGTCATCTGGGGGGCCAAGGTTCAGGCTTACTTGGTTGCTAAGTTTGGCCTGTGTGACATGGGGCTTCTGGTACCAGCAGTGCCCCCCCCCC
>NW_005213469.1:0-209 GCF_000412655.1 Myotis brandtii
ACCTAAGCACAGTTTACTAATTTTTTATTATTAAAGTATCATAATTAACATTTGCATAAGAAGCACAAATTAATGCATATATTAAAATAGCCTCTCTAGTTAGATTTTTTTAGAATTCTTTTACACTGATTTTACTCCTCGTTTAAATCCCAGATGAACTTCAAAGGCAAACCTTTCATATTCCTTTGGAATATTTTGTCAAATCTTTC
>NW_005213470.1:0-209 GCF_000412655.1 Myotis brandtii
TGTATGTGTGTGTGTGAGTGTGTGTATTTTGCATTTTAAAATGTACCAGGCTCATCATTTTTATGATGAGATTCAGAATCAACAATTTATCTAAGCAGCACCAGTTCCTTTTATTGGAGAAGATCAGTCAAAACCAAGAGCTGATTGCTAGTTGTGTTGTTGCTACTGAGTTATCATTTATTTATTTTAGGCTCTCTCTTCTGACATAT
>NW_005213471.1:0-209 GCF_000412655.1 Myotis brandtii
TCTTCTAAGGAACTCTCCTTTTTCTACAGATGATTTCCTCTCTGTAGCTCACTGTGCGTACTCGTGCTTTGCATGGGACCATAATTACTGCTATTATAATAAATTGTCTGTTATATACAAAGCTGATGCCATGTCAAGAAGACATTTGTTTTCATTTCGTTGGGTCTCCTCCTCCATAAACTCTGCCAAGCTACTGCTGAAATTATGTT
>NW_005213472.1:0-209 GCF_000412655.1 Myotis brandtii
TCTCAGTCTTTAGAGATCAATTTCTTTAAAGTAAATTAATTCCCCAGAGTAATTAAGGCAGTGTGCATAACCAGGGAACGTGTTTTTAAAATTTAAATTCTTTATTGTTAAAAGTATTACATATTTCTCCTTCTCCCCCCACCCCAATGACCTCTCTCCAGCTGCTCCTGCTCCCCAGCACATGCCCTTGCCCCCCTAGTGTCTGTGTC
>NW_005213473.1:0-209 GCF_000412655.1 Myotis brandtii
TCACATGTATTATTGCATATAGCAGTAGTTAATTTATTTTTTATACTGTAGAATGTTTCATTTGAGGAATATTCTACAGTTCATTTATCTGATTTTCTATTGAGAGACATTTTGGTTTTCTCTAGTTCTATTATATGAACCACACTGCTATGAACTTTCCCATACATATTTCCTAGTATTAAAATGGCACTTTAAATATTTTATTATTT
>NW_005213474.1:0-209 GCF_000412655.1 Myotis brandtii
TTGTTGTTGTTGCTTAACCCCTTCACCTTTTTCACCCAGCACTAACCCCCCTCCCTTTCATAAGGTTTTGATTTACATTTTCCTAATAGCTAGTGAATTTGAGCATTTTTTTATACATCTGTTGGCCATTTTTATGTCTTCTTGGGAGAAGTGTTTATTCAGGTCCTCTGCTCATTTTCTAAAATTTAACTTTATTGTTGAAAGTATTT
>NW_005213475.1:0-209 GCF_000412655.1 Myotis brandtii
AAAATTCTGAAAGTGTATTTCCATTGCTGATTCTATACGCTTGACTTCCTTCTTTAAAAACCAACATTTATAAACATTATTTCATATTGTTTATAAGTGTTAAAATATTTCATAATAAACTTAAAGCTCACTAGTGTGCTATAAGTGGGAAATAAATATAGAATTTTTTTTTAAAAAAATAACATTTTACCTGCATTGCCTGTGAACTT
>NW_005213476.1:0-209 GCF_000412655.1 Myotis brandtii
GAGCACACACAGTCACAGCTTCCCTTCTCTAGGAAGCTGCACCATAAGGGGACCCTGGGGCATCACAAGCACAAGACACGTCATTCCACGCTAGCCAGGTGACGACAGGAGCACAGGCCCCTCCCAAACAAGGCACAAGTCCCTCCATCACTACAGCAACCTCAGTCATCAGGACATGAGCACCAGGAAAGGCACACAGACCTAGAAAA
>NW_005213477.1:0-209 GCF_000412655.1 Myotis brandtii
ACCATGTTTGTCTATTATTAGATAGGATTATTTTTAAGTATTCTCAGGATCCATCATCACCTCATTGATGTAATATTTTGCCAGGGGGATGGAGGTGGGAGAAGGGTTCAAGGGCCAGACACTGGATGCAAGTAACATTTTTGGCCTTTTTTGGAATAAACAAACATTTTACTCACTAATTATAGTAGTTTTTGTAAGTTTTCCTTATT
>NW_005213478.1:0-209 GCF_000412655.1 Myotis brandtii
GCTCCCGCATGACCTGGTTCTATCGGATTTGGGATTCACCATCTTGCAAATCCAGGGTTTGTCCTTGTCCTTGGGCAGTGAGGGAGGGAGGAGAACTACTGTCGAGCCCATAAAATTATGGACCAGCTCCCGGACGTGTAAATAGAAGTAGATCTGATCTATTTCTTCCTTTTGAGGGGGTGACATTTGAATTCTCCCTCCTCCAACCC
>NW_005213479.1:0-209 GCF_000412655.1 Myotis brandtii
TAACTATAATCTCTGTGATTTCTTTGTTGCACACACATTTCCTCCCACTCGTCAGCTGCATTGCCCAGTCATTGGCACTCACGCAGAGGGGCAGCCCACCCATTCTGTTTGTTCTCAAATGATCTTAAGAGAAAGCTTAAGGCTCTTCACTTCTGATTCCAGGTAAAGGAATGCAGTGCCCAGTCCTGACCTGAACACACCAGAGAAGG
>NW_005213480.1:0-209 GCF_000412655.1 Myotis brandtii
GAAGCACAAAGTAATCTCTGTAAGTAATAAGACATTGGAATATACTATATTGGAATGGTGGTTTAGAGTTCTCCTCATGATTATTCATAGACTGGAAGAGATAGTGGAAGTGAAGAATAATAACTGAAGGAAGATATGAGTTTGGGAACAATCCACAACAGAATCAGATGTGTGATGACCTGGGGCCCTACCGGACAGAGTTTGGGGAT
>NW_005213481.1:0-209 GCF_000412655.1 Myotis brandtii
TTCTGGAGATCAGAAGATTAAAATGGATCTCATAGGGATAAATCAATCAATCAGCAGAGCTGTGCTCCTTCTAAAAGCTGTAGGGGGAGAATCCATTACTTGCCTTTTCTTGCTTCCAGAGGCTATCTGAATTCCTTGGCGTGTGGCCACATCACTCTGATCTCTGCTTCCACATCATATCTCCTCTCCATCTACTTCTGTTTTCATAT
>NW_005213482.1:0-209 GCF_000412655.1 Myotis brandtii
AGTGAATAAAAAATCTGATGAAGAGAATAAACTGGTGTATATAACAGAATCAGGGGCATAGAGAGGGAGTGGAATGACAATTCTCAGGGGGAAGGGAAGTGTGGTGGTGCAGGAAGAGAGTGGACAAAAATTTTACACTTATGGGCAAGGACTGTGTGTGTGGGAGGGTAATGGCATGGGGTGGAGTGGGAACCGGGTGAAGGGGAGCT
>NW_005213483.1:0-209 GCF_000412655.1 Myotis brandtii
GCAAATACATTTATTTAATACATTACTGAAATGCAAAGACACTCAAAAGTGAGTGCAATATAATCATCCTCCTAAAACTTTTCAAACAAAAGACCTTAAGATAAAACTATAGAGTTGCAACATGTATCATTGGCTTAGAATTAGTTAATCAATATAAAACTTAAAACTCACTACTTGTAGGATTCTGGTACCAATTGGAATCTTTAAAT
>NW_005213484.1:0-209 GCF_000412655.1 Myotis brandtii
GTGAGAGTTTAAGTCACCTGCTCAGAGCTTGTCAATGGCAGAGCTGGCCAGGGTCTGACTTCCAGTCAGACTCTTCCTCCTTCTCCCCTGGGGTCTATGCCTTCCCCATTCACCCTAGTGTGTCCACATTCACTGCAGCTACACGCCAGCGACCCCTACACTCGTGTCCCTGTCCTGGTCCTTCCCCTGAGCCCAGCATCTTCTATCTC
>NW_005213485.1:0-209 GCF_000412655.1 Myotis brandtii
GCACTGCCTTTATCATCGTTCTTTAAACGACACATATCACGCTCTACACTTTCACATGGTCCGTGCATCTCACGTGAGGGAGGGAGGGAGGGGAAGAGAAGGGGGTCGCGATCAGCCCCGACCTGCTGAGGAGGAGCAGGGGCCGAGGCACGCCCTTCGCAGGAGGGTCTGCCGCTGCGGGCTCCCCTGGAACCCGGCGGGAGGCCAGG
>NW_005213486.1:0-209 GCF_000412655.1 Myotis brandtii
ACCAGAGTTAAGTTAGGGTTTTTCAAAGTGCTGTCACGCCGAGCTCAAAAGGTTCGTTATCACTGGCTTAGACCCTCTCCCTGCAGGGAATGGGCCTAAGCCATCAGTCGGACATCTTCCAAAGGCTGATGGACTGGGAGAGGGCGCAGGGTGGGCTGAGGGACTCCCCCCGCCCCCATCCAAGTGCACAAATTTTGTACACTGGGCCT
>NW_005213487.1:0-209 GCF_000412655.1 Myotis brandtii
GACTTGTATGTCTGCACATTCATTGAATTGACCATTCCTTGGAGGAATAATTATGTTTTCTATACCAAGATTATGATCTCATTTCTATTTTATCATTTAATATTTATGCCGCTAAAGAGAAACTTCCTTTTTTTTTTCTATAGTCAAGCTTTGGGGTTGGGGATTTTATGTATTGAGATGTGGTTTTTCTGTTGTTATTTAGAAAGACA
>NW_005213488.1:0-209 GCF_000412655.1 Myotis brandtii
GGGACCAACCACGCCAACGTGCCCATCCACAGTGGCTTTCAGACGGCGGTGTCAGCCAGGGTTACTTCAGTTAGAACAAACAGAGAACCAGCTCAAATGGGCTCAGTTTTGAAAGAAGGACTAGGCCTGGCCTCTACCATCATTGGCTGTAAGGTCGCCCATGTGGCCCGGGTTCATTCTCTCTGACCCCTGGGTCCGGGTTGCTCTGC
>NW_005213489.1:0-209 GCF_000412655.1 Myotis brandtii
GGGGGGGGTGTCCACGGTCTATTGCCCCAAAGAGGGAGACCCAGGCTACCCAGCCAGTGGCCACAGAGGGAGGTCCAGGCCACCTGGCTGGCAGCACTGCAGTGGGTGGGTGGGGCCTCTCTCTGTGAGGTGATCAATCTGGGGCCCCACGATCAATTGCCCCACAGAGGGAAGCCCAGGCCAACCAAGCAATCACACCCCATGCCTGT
>NW_005213490.1:0-209 GCF_000412655.1 Myotis brandtii
CCTCCCTGCGAGGGACACAGGAACGGTGACGGCTTCTTCTTAGCCCGGCCAGGGGCTGAGCACTGGGGCCGTTTCCCACTGGGGTCTTGCTAAGCAGTCCAGGGCGGGAAACACAGCCAGGGGCCTGGGGAGGAGGACTAGCCACGGAGACCCGCACCCAGAGCTGCCGTGAGGACTGAATGAAAGAAAGGTGCGATGCCTGGCACACA
>NW_005213491.1:0-209 GCF_000412655.1 Myotis brandtii
TATTTGGGGTACTCTCTAGAAATAAAGATTCCAGTGTTACCGTGCCATACTGAATCCAGGTTTAGGCTAAACATAGAAATTTGAATTTTTATGGTAGTCTCCCACCCAGGTGTTTCTGAAGCAGGCAGTTTGCAAACTTCTCTGAGAAATGCTCAGAAAAACTCCTCTACAAGAAGGGCAGGAGGAACCATGGGAGGGACAGTGAGCAG
>NW_005213492.1:0-209 GCF_000412655.1 Myotis brandtii
TTTTGACATATCCTAATGGTCAGCATCACTATTCTTGTACTTTGGGGCCATTATTCAGTAAAATAAGTGTTACTGGGCACAGTACTGTGATACTGTGGTATTCAATTCAGTAACTATGAGGGCTACCAAGTGACTCACAGGCAGGAGCTGTACACAGAGTGGAGACCCCGGGCAAAGGCAGGAGTCACCATTTTGCAGGAGGGAGGGAG
>NW_005213493.1:0-209 GCF_000412655.1 Myotis brandtii
TTTTAAAATAAAGTGTATCTCTCACAGACTAAAAAAAAGTATATATGGTACCAATCTAACACAAATTCAGAAAATAGAAGAGAAGGAAACACATCTCATTTTAGTTTATAAGGTCAAACATGCCACAAAATCAAACTAGATGCAGACATCACAAAAAAAAAGAACCATGGGTCAACATCATTAATGAAAATAGACAAAAATCTTTTTTA
>NW_005213494.1:0-209 GCF_000412655.1 Myotis brandtii
GCAGAGCTGGAGAACAAGAACCGGTAGGCTGCTCGGCCGCTCAGCTGCTCGGCTGCTCGGCCTCAGTGGCTTTTTGGTCAAAGTGCGCGCCCATTGACAACTTGCAGTCAAGCTTTAAAATGCTTCGGCTCTTCATCCCGTGTGGATGTTTAAGGCCACGTTCTGAGAAGCTCTGGCTAGACCTCCAGAGCAAGTACCAAAGACTGAGG
>NW_005213495.1:0-209 GCF_000412655.1 Myotis brandtii
ACTTTGACCAGGCTTCTACAGGACCTATAAGAGTTATGGAAAAATATGCATCACTGGGCCCTA
Source organism: Myotis brandtii (assembly GCF_000412655.1). Classification (NCBI taxonomy): domain Eukaryota; kingdom Metazoa; phylum Chordata; class Mammalia; order Chiroptera; family Vespertilionidae; genus Myotis; species Myotis brandtii. The sequence continues at coordinate 64 of NW_005213495.1, forward strand.
TCTTTGTTGGATTATGACCTACATCGGAGCAAAATGATTATGTAATTTCTGCACATCTCTTCCATGGATAAAGACTAATTATCTAAGGCCGGACTGTGCTGCTCAGGCTTTGAGCATCAAGCTATGAACCAGGAGGTCACAGTTCA
>NW_005213496.1:0-209 GCF_000412655.1 Myotis brandtii
TTACAGTTTCATTTAGGCTATAGCATTGATACCTTTGCTTCAGTATCACAGTATAAAAGTCTCATGCTTCAGAGTTAAGCTGGTTGTTACACATCTAGGTAGCATGAGGTTTGGAAAGATAAAGAGTCAAGCAGGACCAGATGCAAATTCTGGTATTGCCATTTAATAGACAAAGAAAAGTCAAGCTACTTCTTTTTTCTGATCTTAGT
>NW_005213497.1:0-209 GCF_000412655.1 Myotis brandtii
AGGCAAATTCAATTCTACTGATGAATGTAGTAAAGAACAAGATTATTACTGGGTATTGCACATTAAACAACCACAAAAATGGAAGTTTAATCTGATGTGAATTCTAAATATTTTGAAAACTACCCAATACATTTAGTCTATGAGTTATTTTACAAGTAACTTAGGTTTGATTGGTTATATCTCTTTTCTTCCATTTCCTATGGACCAGG
>NW_005213498.1:0-209 GCF_000412655.1 Myotis brandtii
AAGACCTTCCCTCACTATGTTTCTACCACCCTGTATGGTTGTTAGGGAACTTACACTGTGTTTAGCACCTGATTACTGGCTTTTTCTCCTGCCTGCCTAAGACAGAAAAACATAAGATCAAGCCTGCTACTTATCTACTCAGGTTCTTTACACATACCTTATGTCATGAACATACAACACAGGTGATTGAAAACAATTATTCAAGATGT
>NW_005213499.1:0-209 GCF_000412655.1 Myotis brandtii
AGATTCCAAAGGGACCGTGCCTCTGTTCTCCCCAGACCTCTCCAAAGGCTCCCGTCACTCTGAGCAGGAGCCAAGCACCCTGACCGATGGGCCCTCGGTGACCCAGCCCTGCCAGCCTCCTCTGCTCTCCCCAACTCCTTTCTGGGCTCATCGCTCTCCAGACACTGAACTTGGTTTTTTAATGCCAAACACATCGCTGCCCCAGGGCC
>NW_005213500.1:0-209 GCF_000412655.1 Myotis brandtii
AAAAGCACATAAGGTTCTAGTACCTGTCATAGATGCTAGTTGCCTGCCTGCCTTTGAAGTAGCTTTATTAAAGCAAGCACATGCACATTAATTTTAATTATCAAAAGAAAGACCTCTCCCTCCTACCCTGATTTCAGACATCAACTTGGACATGGAGGAAGAGTTCCCTGCAAGCGAACATTGATGGGTTTTTAAACACTGCTTTTACA
>NW_005213501.1:0-209 GCF_000412655.1 Myotis brandtii
ATGCATTCTGGCACCTCGCTGTGTCACAATTTCCTAAAGCGGAGGCGAACACTTTCATCCCGACCTCGTGTAGCAGAATGAGAATAAAGCCATGTGGACACGAAAGCACTTCAGAAAATAAAGAACATCATAAAAATGCTTTTCTTATCTCTGTCCTTTGACCTCCCCAAGAAAGATGCTTGTAATCCAGATGACCTAGTGCTGTCTCT
>NW_005213502.1:0-209 GCF_000412655.1 Myotis brandtii
AAGCTCAGAGAGGAAAAGTGTCAAGCCCAGTGGTTCCAAAGGTGCAGCACATGCCCCACGGGGGGGGAGCGGGGGCAATTTGATTTTAAGTGAGGGCAATTCGAGAATGAGTTAACAGTGATTTTCTTGCATTTCTTATGATTCTAGGGGGCCTCATCTATAGCGTATCCTCCATAATAAAAGGCTAATATGCAAATGACTGAATGGTG
>NW_005213503.1:0-209 GCF_000412655.1 Myotis brandtii
TATCATAGCAGGTTAGCAATCCCTAATGAAAGGGAATAACTTTTCCACTGTAATTCGTGGAAAAAACCCAGGACTAAATCTAATTGCCTGAGTTGTCTCTCACTTTCAGGCCTGAAAGGGTCACTGCAGCCAGAAGGGTCCAATGTCCTCCATCCCCACACATGCACCTTGAAGGCAGGGATGGAGTCGGCTTTACCCAAACCTCCTGA
>NW_005213504.1:0-209 GCF_000412655.1 Myotis brandtii
TAAAGATTCATTCTTTACATAACACATAATCTACATCGAGTTTCCAAATATGCTTCCTATTCGTATTGTATTAGTCTGTTAAGGCGACCAACAGACTAATACCACAGACTGGGTGACTTCAAAAAAAAAAAAAATTTTGGTTATGGAGTCTGGAAGTTCAAGACCACAGTACTGGCAGGTATGGTTGTCCCTGAGGCCTCTCTCCTTGA
>NW_005213505.1:0-209 GCF_000412655.1 Myotis brandtii
CTCTCTTCTTCTCTGAAATCAATAAAAATATATATATTAAAATGAAAAAAAAAAAAAAGAAATGGAGATGGGCCTTCTGTCAGAGCCCAGAAATGGAAAGAGAAGGAGCAGTTGGGAGGTTGAGGTTCTTCCCGTAAAACACACCTGGGGAGTGTCGACATCTCCTCTTTCCGTCAGAGAGGAGGGAGGCATCGGGTGTGTCCGGGAAC
>NW_005213506.1:0-209 GCF_000412655.1 Myotis brandtii
AAATGCCAAAAAGATCTAAACAAAGGAAATCATACCCAGGCAGGAGAAGCAGGACCGGAAAGAGGCCCAGGATACTGAAGTGATTAGTAATGTTATTTGAGTGCAACAAGCATGTATTATTTTCATAAAGATCAAAACATCCAAAGCCTAACAAAAACTAGTTATAACCGTCATCCACATAAAGAAGACAGCTGGGGAAGGAAATGAGC
>NW_005213507.1:0-209 GCF_000412655.1 Myotis brandtii
GGGAGGATCAGGAGATTCCCTTCCTTGAAACTGACTCACCATTTACCTCTTAGGGTCTAAAAGGGGATGGGTCCACTTGCCTTTTCTTTGAGGAGGCTAGTCCAGTCTTAGGAAGGAGATGTGGAGGCCTCCTGGAGGGAGGGTGTGAAGGGTGATGGCATATTTACCTTGCCTTCTCTTGTTGATCCTGCATATCTTCTTTCTCTTAG
>NW_005213508.1:0-209 GCF_000412655.1 Myotis brandtii
CAAGGGACCTAGGAGGACTCTTACCCACTCATGCATCATGTAATAGGCATACAGACCTCAGTTCCCCTGGACTCTACAGTGGCCCCTGAACTCCAGCCTCTCGGCTGTGACCTTGGGGCCTCTGGAGGACAGTCCTGACAATCACCCATGGATGAGAGAGCCTTTGTGGAAGTCCAGCAAAGAATCCAGCACAACATTGGAGCAAAGAA
>NW_005213509.1:0-209 GCF_000412655.1 Myotis brandtii
AAGACACTCCATCTTACTTGGTGGAATTGCGTACCTTGCCCTCAGCCTTGCCCCTGATGAATTGTCTACGTGATGTCTGAATGGAGACCTCCCTTCTCCACAGAGCTGACCAAGAAGATGTGTGGGTTTTAAAGGACACACTTATTTGCTTTAATAAAAGACGCCCGGCCAACCAAACGCATGTCATAAAGTGAGGACCCATTCAGAGC
>NW_005213510.1:0-209 GCF_000412655.1 Myotis brandtii
TTACGAAGTTCCCGCTGCTACTTCCCGATCAGAGCACGGGGAGGTTTAAAAACTCCCCCAGCACAAGGAGCCTCTGAAAAACTGGACCATAAGTGTATTAAGCAACATCAAAGCCAGGGCTTCCCTGACTCAAAGGCCAGGGGCTGCTCTTTTATTAGTTAGCACTTTGGCCCTTGCACCCGCAACCCTGCCCACCCTCCTCTCTGCAT
>NW_005213511.1:0-209 GCF_000412655.1 Myotis brandtii
AGACTGAAGGTCTTGCCTCACAGGTGACATTTATAGGAATTCTCTCCTGTGTGTATCCTCTGATGAACCTGAAGATACAGGCTCTACATGAAGCCTCTCCCACACTCTTAACATTTGTAAAGTTTCTCAACAGTGTGGATTTGCTGATGTTCTTGAAGACTTGAGGTATGGCTGAAGCTCTTACCACACACAGTACATTTGTAGTGTTT
>NW_005213512.1:0-209 GCF_000412655.1 Myotis brandtii
TTAACTGTAAAGGACTCAATGAGAGAGAACAACGCCACTGATTTATAATTAATGACCTGCCTCATTTTTAAAAAGGTTTTGACTCTGAGAGCTGTACGCATCAAATTGTATGCATTAGAGCAGAAATGGGCAAACTACAGCCCTTTACTCCTGTTTGAGTAAATAAAGTTTTGTTGAAATCCAGCCATGCCCATTTGTTTGCATGTGTC
>NW_005213513.1:0-209 GCF_000412655.1 Myotis brandtii
GGGGGGGCGGTCCCTCAGCTGGGCCTGTGCCCTCTCATAGTCCTGGAGTCCTTGGGGGATGTCCAACTCTCGGCATCCCCCTGGGAGTGGGCCTAAGCCTTCAGTCAGACACCCTTAACGTTGCTGCAGAGGCAGGAGAAGCTTCTGCCACCGCTGCTGCGCTCGCTAGCCCTAAGCCCGGCTTCTGGCTGAGCGGTGCTCCCCCTGTG
>NW_005213514.1:0-209 GCF_000412655.1 Myotis brandtii
ACAGGTCCAAGCAGTCTTTTGCCAGCCTCACTTCCTTTCTGCCTGTTCAGCTTTGTTTTGTCCATGGGAGCATGCCAGTCTTTGGCATAGTGTCCACTGGAAATGTTGATAAGATAATGCCTACAGAAGTAGCATTCATGTAAAGATTGTTTGGAAGTTGATGAATGAAAATCCCGGCTTCCTCACCTCTTGGGTGAGGAGACATGTTT
>NW_005213515.1:0-209 GCF_000412655.1 Myotis brandtii
TCAGGTTTCCTTAGATTTTCTTGGAAACCATTTTCCCCATTGGCCCAAATTGGCTTTCTCCAAACTCACTCAAAAGTCGTGTGTGCATGTGTGTTAGGAGAATATCAGTATTAGGTTTTATAATCACCTTTATGTTGCTGGTTCTGCAGCATCTTCATAGAAGCAGCCCTTACAATTACAAAAGAACATTTGATACTGGTTGACTACAA
>NW_005213516.1:0-209 GCF_000412655.1 Myotis brandtii
GCTGGGGTTGGCTTCCTCATAGTATGGGAGTCTCAGAATAAGTAGCTGAACTTCTTTTCTGGCAGCTGGATTTCCCCAGAGCAAGTGTTCCAAGACACTGAGAAGGAAGCTGCAAAACTTTGTATGACCTCGACTCAAAAGTCCCAGCACTTCCACCATAGTCTATTGGTTAAGCAAACACTAAGGCCAGTCCAGAGTCAAGGAATTGG
>NW_005213517.1:0-209 GCF_000412655.1 Myotis brandtii
TTGAAAAAAGTAACTTCAGTGGCTCTTGGACAGAACACTAAAACAGCAGCGGCTGAGGGCTGAGGACTGAGGCTGTGAGCAGGTGAAACAGAACCCAGCTACCTCTTTGATGGCAAAGAGATGAGGCAAGAGGCAGCTGGTCCGGTGAGGCCAGCACTAGACGAAAGCCGCCAAGCTATAATTTGGAGGTAGTGACGCCTCTACTTGAT
>NW_005213518.1:0-209 GCF_000412655.1 Myotis brandtii
TGTGGAGTAAGGCAAAGGATTGATAAAATGAGCTACGGCCATAAATAAAAAGTCAGTAATAAAGGTTTAATTTAGTTTTTGCTTGTCACATATATTAAGTAATTAAAACATAATTTAAAAACTCAATTTCCATGGGCATTTTTAAATGTAAATCAATCATCTACACTGCTCTCATTATAAAGATCAGAAATCATACCCAAACTGGAAAT
>NW_005213519.1:0-209 GCF_000412655.1 Myotis brandtii
AGAACTATAAGATATATTTGATGTGCATCTCATTTATCTAAATGTTTGCCTATGTGAATGGCATTGAATTGAATGTATTTGAAAATGTATGACATAGAACAGGACAGTGTCACTTAGAATGTTATGATGAAACTATGGCATTTAAAGAAACCTATTTCTCAGTTCTGAGAACTCAAAACATGTAATAGGAGCCCTTTTATACACTTTGC
>NW_005213520.1:0-209 GCF_000412655.1 Myotis brandtii
CACAATTTCATTCCTGGTCAGGGCACATGCCGGGGTTGCAAGATCAATCCCCAGTAGGGGGCGTGCAGCCTATTGTTGATTTTCTCCCACCATTGATGTTCCTCTCTCTCTCCCCCTTCCTATCTGAAAGCAATAAAAATATATTATAAAAAAAGAAGGAACAATTAGTGGGCCCTGCCTCTCTTCTAGTGCACCTTGCCTCTGTTCTT
>NW_005213521.1:0-209 GCF_000412655.1 Myotis brandtii
GAATAAACTGGATATGTGTGGCTCATCCCTTCCCTCCTTTGTTATCATTCTAAACTGCTTTCTGCCATCCTGGAAAAAACTTTGTGTTTTTTTGCAACCCACTCATCGACAGCCAAAGCCTTTAATTTAAGGAGGTAAAGTCAACTGATTTGCTTGGATATCTAAGGTATAATCTTTAATATGGTATATTTTTATATTCTCCCTTTCTC
>NW_005213522.1:0-209 GCF_000412655.1 Myotis brandtii
TTTAGCTGGTGATTGATCAGAAACTTATATCAGAATAGACCATAATGGAAATGGAAATACTTCCATTCCCCTCCCCATGGGAATAAAAGAAATCTAATCCCCTATTTGATAAAATAAAATGAGAAGATGAAATTAATTCTGGCTAAAAGGTGGAAAAGACTTTGGGGAATCATTTTGTAATAAATAAAAGCTGTATTGAGCCAAAGACC
>NW_005213523.1:0-209 GCF_000412655.1 Myotis brandtii
TTTGTTCAGTCCTTCCCTCTCTTACTCTTTATAGTAATCACATATAACTCAAGATAGATGGATGTAGACACAGACATAGATATAGATATCCATACTCAACACTTTTCCTCTTACTGTTTATAGTAAGAATATATATTTCCATGTATATCTATAAGCTAAGATTTATCCTCGGTTGTAGGCATTTCTCTCTGATCCTACTATTTTCTAAA
>NW_005213524.1:0-209 GCF_000412655.1 Myotis brandtii
CAGTTAAGCAAAATCTCAGGTTTTATGTCTAGACTGAGTCTTTGCTGATGTGGTGAGGAGTGGGGGAGGGGGCCTGGGGAAATCAATACTTTTCCCCATTGTCATCAGTACAAGCTTAGAAAAACTGAAACCACAGTTGAATGGAGACTCCCACACATCCCTGATCAGGGACCAGGATTGTGAAATGTCTTCAGTCTTATGTAAAGTGC
>NW_005213525.1:0-209 GCF_000412655.1 Myotis brandtii
TTCAACAAATGGAAGTTTTCAATTTTAATGTAGCCCAGTACCAGTTATTAAAAGAGCATTCTTTCGCCTATTCATGCTATCGAGAGAGGGACCCATATAACGTTGTTCTGTGCTCCCACATAACTTAAAGGGAGACCTTGATGCTCTGCAAATGAGTGAGGAGGGTGTCCTCAAATTCCTTACTGCGGGAACCCACTTGGGCGGCAGCA
>NW_005213526.1:0-209 GCF_000412655.1 Myotis brandtii
CTGTTTGGTGGAGAATGAAAAGTACCAGTTAGCCTTTAACTAGTCCAGGAGACGCTTAGCCCGGGAGGGCGTCTGTTGCTTTATTTTTTCCTTCTTTTTTTTCGTGAGCCTCCATTGAACTAGGTTTCAGCTACAAAATGGGCTTATTGGAGCCTACAGTTGGCATATGAATTTATCATGAAATTATGATTCAGTTTTCTTTTGGTTTT
>NW_005213527.1:0-209 GCF_000412655.1 Myotis brandtii
AAGGATATTTGTTGCAAAACAATCTAGGTAGCACATACTGCTATTTTGTTCTTCAAAGAGATTAAAACAATTTATACATTCCATGAAGCAGCATATAAGAGTTATTATTTTTCTACATTTTGTCTAATATTTGGCATTACTATAATTCTAAATTTTTAACATCTGATAATTGTATACCATAGTTTTTAAGGTAATTATTCAGTCATTTT
>NW_005213528.1:0-209 GCF_000412655.1 Myotis brandtii
GGAGTGGGTGGTGTTTGCCAGGCACGGAATGCTCTGCAAATGGAGCGCATGGTCCTATCGGGTCCTGAGGGCTTTCATGGGGAGCGTGGCAGCGTGGCCTGGCATGGAGTGGGGGAGCGTGGCCTGGCGTGGAGCGGGGAGCGTGACAGCGTGGCCTGGTGTGCAGTGTGGCAGCGTGGCCTGGCATGGAGTGGGAAGCGTGGCAGTGT
>NW_005213529.1:0-209 GCF_000412655.1 Myotis brandtii
AATTGGGTCATTATAGAAACTGAAAAGTGAGTGAGAGAGTGGAATCCATAAGAACTGCCATGTTTATGGCTGGGATGAAAGGCTATCATTCACTATCATAAAGAATATGGGAGAAAGAACAGATTTGAAGGAGAACGTTTAGGACATCAAAATAGACAAGACCGTGTGTCCGCCAAGTAGGCCTGGCCATTATGCAATTGGATATGAGT
>NW_005213530.1:0-209 GCF_000412655.1 Myotis brandtii
GTTTGATTGCTTGCTATGATGTGCGCTGACCACCAGGAGGAGGTGTGGAACGAAGGAAGGCCCCAGCCAGCAGCCTGCAGCCAGGGAAGGAAGGCCCCAGACGACACCTGGAAGACCTCAATCGGCCCTGATCGCTGGCCAGGCCTATAGACCCTGTCGGTACATGAGTTTTGTGCACCAGGCCTCTATTTTATATAAAATCTATAGAT
>NW_005213531.1:0-209 GCF_000412655.1 Myotis brandtii
CTAATTGTAAGAAAGTATTGGCATTGAGTAAATTTTGAAAACACAGCAAAATCCTATTTTAATAGAAATGATCACTTTTGGTCAATGAGGTTACCTATCCAGTAATAAAAATATTTTGAGGTAGCCAGTTGGCTACTAAGATTTGCAGTATGCTGGCCTTTGAGCTTTTGCACATTTTAATTCATTCATGAAGCAGAAAAAGAAAGACT
>NW_005213532.1:0-209 GCF_000412655.1 Myotis brandtii
GAGAGTCACTACAAATATTAGGAAAAAGCTCGCTTTCCGAGGACGGCCACGGAGTCTGAAGCCGCCACAGGATCTGGAGCTGTCGTATCCCCTCCTTTTCCACTTCCTGTTGCAACCAAATGCCATTTGTACCATTAAAAAAAAAGAAAGAAAGAAAAGAAAAAGCTCTGAAAAGTCCTACAATAAAGAAATCTGTTTTCATATTGTTT
>NW_005213533.1:0-209 GCF_000412655.1 Myotis brandtii
GTGAATACACTTGGTGATCATTTTCAAGAGGACAGAAGTTTCCTTTGTGACCCTCTGGGAATTGGTGACAATTGGTGACAATTCCTCCCTTTTTATAACCAAACTTTGTTGAGACCTGACTATTCTTCCTCTATTATTTATCTTGAGCCTTTCCATTTCCCTCCATCTCCACTGTTCTCACCATGATCATCAGTCACCTGGACGACTTC
>NW_005213534.1:0-209 GCF_000412655.1 Myotis brandtii
AGCCTCTGGAAGGACAAAAATGATTAAGACATGATCCCCATCTTCAAGGAACTCGCAATCAGGTGGAGTAAGCAGAAATGCCAATAGGAATTGCTATGCAATAGGATGGATGCTATGAAGTGATATATGACTTTACATAATAGCGTATAGTTATATACACAGTAGAGTGCTATAACAAAGATAAAGGGATTGGTTCTTCATGATTGTGT
>NW_005213535.1:0-209 GCF_000412655.1 Myotis brandtii
CTTCATGGGCAGAAGTGAAGTCCTCCCACCACAACTTTAAATGTTGGATCGCTCCAGAGCTATGCACTCATTCCTTCCTGCCCTTGAAGTTCCTTTTACATTCTTTCTCCTAAATGACCTTATGAATCCCATTCACTTCAAGTATCATTTATATACAAACTAGAGGCCTGGTGCATGAGATTTGTGCACTCGGTGGGGGTTCCTCAGCC
>NW_005213536.1:0-209 GCF_000412655.1 Myotis brandtii
AATTTCCCTACATTTATTTATTTATTTTTAATTGAGATATAATTGACATATAATGTATTAGTTTTAGGATTACAACATAATGACTTGATTTATTTATATACTGTGAAATGGTTATCACAATAAGTTTAATTAACATCTATCACCATACATGGTTACAAATTATTTTTTCTTCTGATGAGAATTTTTGAGATCTACTCTCTTAGCAACTT
>NW_005213537.1:0-209 GCF_000412655.1 Myotis brandtii
TTGGATGCCTTTTATTTCTTTCTCTTGCCTTATTGTTGTGGCTAGGACATCAAGCACTATGTTGAATAAGAGTGGTGACAGTGGACATCTTGTCTTTTTCCTGATCTTAGGGGAAAAGCTTTCAGTTTTTCAGCTATGAGTATGATATTAGCTGAGGGTTTATCACATATGTCCTTTATTATGTTGAGGTACTTTCTTTCTATTCCAAT
>NW_005213538.1:0-209 GCF_000412655.1 Myotis brandtii
ACATCCATGTACAAGTGGACTCACACAGTTCAAACCCATGCTGTTCTAGAGTCAGTTGTATATGGTCAATGAAATCATGGGCACCCCCCCTCCAGACGTGCTTGCTTATGTCTCCTTCTTTCCAGTCACTCCAACTACAAACCTCAGGGGCATTTCTGACTGTTTCTGTGCTCCCGCTACAACTCCATGTCCACAATTATCATCCTAGT
>NW_005213539.1:0-209 GCF_000412655.1 Myotis brandtii
ATCATGCAGATCCATAAAAAATATGCCTGAATTTTTTACTCTTCAGATAACTAGTCGTACTGGTAATTAAATCACAGATGTCAATTGAGGTAAAGACCCAAAACAGCAAGAGTGTAAGCTGGGGACACCTGCTCATTTGTCATGTTTTCTAGATCTGCTTGGGACTGTCTCCTATAGAGCATTCCCGTTTAGAAATGGAATGCTGATGT
>NW_005213540.1:0-209 GCF_000412655.1 Myotis brandtii
ATCATGCAGATCCATAAAAAATATGCCTGAATTTTTTCTCTTCAGATAACTAGTCGTACTGGTCATTAAATCACAGATGTGAATTGAGGTAAAGACCCAAAACAGCAAGAGTGTAAGTCCGGGACACCTGCTCATTTTTCTATGTTTTCTAGGTCTGCTTGGGACTGTCTCTTATAGAGCATTCCCGTTTAGAAATGGAATGCTGATGT
>NW_005213541.1:0-209 GCF_000412655.1 Myotis brandtii
ACAGAACTTCCATGGGTCTCAGTCTCTAAAGCCGTGATCAGGAGGTCTCCGCAGGGTTCTGTGCTTTCTGTGTAGGCTGAGAATGGGCACTTGCTCTTCCCTTTGCCTCAGTTGCTCATTCTCAAATAGCACAGACCATCTCTTTCCTGTCCACAGGTCTCCCTGCTTTGACTGCCCAGACTCAGGTCCCTTCTGCCTCAACCTCTTGT
>NW_005213542.1:0-209 GCF_000412655.1 Myotis brandtii
GGTTCATAGGTTGACGCTCAACCACTGAGCCACGGCAAAGGCTAATTTTTTTTGTTGGTTCCAATATTCTCACTCTCATCTTCCTTGACCTCACTTGGCTATTTGACATGCATTCAACACTATTTCTTTTAACATGCTCCTCTGTTGGCCTCCAGACACCACCCTTGTCTGTTATTCTTCTTACCTTTACAACCTATTCTTTTTTTTTT
>NW_005213543.1:0-209 GCF_000412655.1 Myotis brandtii
GTATAATTTTGATTCATTCACACCAGATGGCTATTTTTCTGTTGACTGTCATTTTCTTTTTTTAAATTTGACAATCTAAGGGCAAAGAGGCCAGCGCCCCTGACTAATGAGTCAGGTATTGCGTGTTTGAAGAATTCTTTTAGCGCACAGGTTGAAAATCGCTGTCCTGGTCTGTGGGAAGCACGGGACTTGGTTGGAAAGTCTGTAAG
>NW_005213544.1:0-209 GCF_000412655.1 Myotis brandtii
CTGAGGTCAAAAGTACTCATTTTCATCATGAAAAGCACATCCTTCACGAATCAGCCGGGAGTAAATCACTCCCCCTGGGAAAAGCAACAGAAACAGGGATGGCTCTACAAAAAAAAAAAAAAGTGAGAAGGAAAAAGCTTCCCGTCTTACCTCAAGACTTTCCCAATTTAAGGAAGGTTAAATCTCCAATTAGCCTTCTCCAAAGTCAA
>NW_005213545.1:0-209 GCF_000412655.1 Myotis brandtii
GGGAACTCTTTTTGCCTTTAGAAAAGTTAAGAATAATTTTCTCAAAACAGATGCCCCCAAAACACTTTCCCTGAAGAATCATGGAAAGAATTTAGCATCCTCCCCCAAACCTGGTAGTCACACTTACCCCCTCCTCTCCTCCTTCCCTCACCCAAGTCGGTCACCAAGACTCAAGACTCTAGAGCAGGGGTGGGCAAACTTTTTGACTC
>NW_005213546.1:0-209 GCF_000412655.1 Myotis brandtii
AACCGATTGTACTGACTTGACAAAGGCCTTCCAAGAGGGCAGAAACGTAGTCACCAATTCTTTGTGTTTTGGTTTACTCGTTGTGGCTAACCCAAGAATTTATACACCTCCTAATTGACAATGAGCACAACGCACAAGTTTTTCGAAGAAATCCGCAACACATATGGATCTTCACTCCTAAATGTTCAAAAAGTTCAAAATAATTAGAC
>NW_005213547.1:0-209 GCF_000412655.1 Myotis brandtii
CTCACAATTGCTTGAAAACAGCGCTTTCTCATGCCTGCGTCTCCTCCACAGACCATCTCTCTCTTTATCCTGAACGATTTTCCCCTACTTCTCTGCATGGCAAGCTTGTACCAATCCTCTAGGTCTCAGGTAATTCCTTGTATTATTATTATTTTATTATTATAAAGTCAGGTTTTTTAAAAATTATTTTTATTGTTGAAAGTATTACA
>NW_005213548.1:0-209 GCF_000412655.1 Myotis brandtii
AAGGGCTACAAGAGCAGCTGACAGTCCCAGGACACCAGTTTGTTAGAGGCCATGAGTGTGTGAGGCCCTGAAATAAGCTCCTCAAACCCGTACACCATTCGATTCTGCACTTGCGGGAATTCGGGGAAAGAAAATGGTCTGTTTAGAGCCTGGCTACCAGCAGGCTCTATGGCAGAGGTTCTTAACCTGTGGGTCGCGACCCCTTTGGG
>NW_005213549.1:0-209 GCF_000412655.1 Myotis brandtii
TACTTCCCAGGATGCAGTGCATGCACAACTTCTAGGACACCGGGCATGAGAGACTGAACGATAATTTGCTGAGGAACTTGTGCCAAGGTTAGGGGTGGGAAGTACCACTTAGCTGTGTTGTCCAGGAAGCAGCATGACGTTCATGCTTCTGTGAAATGGGCAATTCATCGCAAGGTGGGGTTCTAAGCAACAAAGGACTCATCCTGATT
>NW_005213550.1:0-209 GCF_000412655.1 Myotis brandtii
TGATATCTCAAGGCTGGTTTTCTTAAATTATCATCATTATCATCAATTTTTATGTCATTATTTCTTTCAGATTAAAAAAAAATTACTTGCATAGAACAAACTAGAGTATTATGTTACATCATACTTATCATTTCTTAAATTTTTTTCAACCTATCTTTTTTTCATCTGTGGCCATCTAAAACTAAATCAATATATTTTTAATATTTATA
>NW_005213551.1:0-209 GCF_000412655.1 Myotis brandtii
TGTCAATTTTTGCTACTATTACTAATGTTAGTGCCCCACCCCCACCCCCCGGCAGCAGCTTCATGGATTGTAGTTCTTTATTTGTTTGTCTATCCCATGACTGGATCTTCTTGAACACGAGGATTGTGTATTATACAACGTGGTAACTTCCACTCCTCATAGATTACCTAGTGCATGGTAGCACTTAGTAAATGCTTGCTGGAATTGGA
>NW_005213552.1:0-209 GCF_000412655.1 Myotis brandtii
AACCAAGAGCTGGCTCTTTGAAAAGATAAACAAGATTAATTATCCTTTAGCCAGACTAATCAAGAAACAAAGAGAGAGGAACCAATTAATAAAATCAGAAACAAACGAGGTGAAATAACAACTGACCCACAGAAATACAAAGGATCTTAAAAAAAAATGATGAATAGCTATATTCCAGCAACCTGAACAACCTTTATGAAATGGACATA
>NW_005213553.1:0-209 GCF_000412655.1 Myotis brandtii
TTTTAGCATAATTGTTAAAACATAATTATGAAAACATAGTCAGCTTTTTTTTCATGAAACATGGAATATTTCCTAATTGTTCTCAGTTTAGTGCTTCAGATCATTTTATTTATCTTACCAAGTGATCAACCTGGTAAGTCTAGTACCATTTGGCACTGTGCATAATTATTACATTATTGACTATATTCCCTATGCTATATTTTACATCC
>NW_005213554.1:0-209 GCF_000412655.1 Myotis brandtii
GATTCAGTGGATCTGGGGCAGAAGCCTAGAATTTACTCTTCTAACAAGTTCCCAGTTGCTACTGTTGCTGGGTTTGGGGGCCACACTTTGAGAACCACTGACTCAGGGCAAGGGGTGTCAGGGAAAGTTTTGGAAAAAAAACAAAAACAAAAAACACCACCCAGGGCGAGTTCAGGGAGGAAGTCCAGAGAGGAAAGGGCCTCTGGGTG
>NW_005213555.1:0-209 GCF_000412655.1 Myotis brandtii
ATGACTGACTATACCCTAGGTTTTATCATACTCTTTAATACCCAACCCTCTGATCATGGGCCAAGAGCTTTCCAACTCTGATTAGTATGCATTTTCTTTTTTCCCTCAATATATTTATCTTTTCCTACCTTCTTTCCGGTCCTTATCCGAATCCATGGTTCATCACTTCAACCAGCCTCTGCCTCTATTCTTAGTCTCTGGCCCCATTG
>NW_005213556.1:0-209 GCF_000412655.1 Myotis brandtii
ATATATGTAAATTAACTAATCAAAATAAAAAGAATAATATTTGAGACTGGGAAACTAAGAATAAATAAACAAAATATAAGACACTCAAAATATAAACATTCAGAAAAAATGATGATAAATGTATAAAAGAAGTCATATGATGAAAACAATGACCAAAGGGTATCTTTTTTAGCTATACAAATTTAGACACAGAACATTTTGAGGCAGAA
>NW_005213557.1:0-209 GCF_000412655.1 Myotis brandtii
TCCAGAACTGTGTATGGATGTTCACGTTGGAACACATCCAGGGAGCAAAGATAGAATCAGACTTGTTATTCAGAGACCCCCCCATGTTCCCAGGACTCCCTAGTCAGGGAGCTACTTTGATTACAGCTTATTACTCACAACCGTCCCATGGAGAGCTAAGCTTTGGGCCACCGACTGTGGAAAACCACTGCATAGAAGCCACCTACAAC
>NW_005213558.1:0-209 GCF_000412655.1 Myotis brandtii
AGCTGTGGTTTGTGCAGTTCTGGCCAGAGTGTTGTGTATACAAGCTGTGGTAGCCTGGAAAGGAGGTCCCCCTGTTGGCCCAAGAATACCCATGATGGGGTTTTAGGCAAGGCACTGGTTAGCCCTATAAGTTGGGACACTTCCTAAGGAAGGTGGCCAGGAGGCAAGATTTGCAAAAGGGGAATTAACTGTTTTTTGAATGGATAGAA
>NW_005213559.1:0-209 GCF_000412655.1 Myotis brandtii
CCCAGGTTTACAGAGTATAAACATATACTCACACATACATTTATGTTTTATATATACATAAAATAAATATGAACCGTTTCTTTATCCAAAGTACGCTGGACACTTGGGTGATTCCTCCACTTGGCTTTTGTGAACAACGTTGTGATGAACATGGGGATACAGATATCGCTTCCTTCCTGGTACCAATTTCCTTTCTTGCAGGCACATGC
>NW_005213560.1:0-209 GCF_000412655.1 Myotis brandtii
ATCTTCACAGTATCTCATGCAATATCACGACACAGCAGCAAGAAATCCAGTATTCCTACTTGATGCCATAATTTGCACAAATGTATAAATGTTAAAGGAGTTCTGTTACCAATGTTGCCTACAATGGGAAACTACTATTGGGACTACAAAAGAAAAGTAAGAAAAAGGAGAGTCAGAGTAAATGATCACCTTTGAAAATTAAAGGTATG
>NW_005213561.1:0-209 GCF_000412655.1 Myotis brandtii
TGCCACGCCAGACTATGGAGCATTAGAATGTCCCAAGCAGAAGTCATTCCCTCATAAGGCAGCAGCAAATGCATCCTGACTCCCAACCCCCCCCCTCCCCCCTGGACACAGCCACTGCTTACGGAAGGGCTCCTCACATCCGCACCAGGACTGGCTGCTGAAGACTGTTACACTGGTGGCCCCCAGTGGACATGCCTCTCAGAATTCAC
>NW_005213562.1:0-209 GCF_000412655.1 Myotis brandtii
TCATCTCTATCTTATATATGTAATCTTTATCTTTTTACATATACATACATGTATACGTATCTATAATCTATATTCACATATATATAATCTATATACTATATATATATGTGTGTGTATATATAGTATATATAGTCACTCAGCTGTACACTGACTGATCAGGCCTCTGATCTCATGTGAAAGTTGAAGGATTGACTTTGAAAGACAGCATC
>NW_005213563.1:0-209 GCF_000412655.1 Myotis brandtii
TATTCTTGTCATGGTATCTAGCGGACTGAATAAAAAGACAAAAGACTTGATAACATTTTAAGGTAAAGAGTATTATTGTTTAAAATGATGATGTTCAATATTATATGAAGAATGCTATGCACAATTTATTTAATAATAAAGAGACAGTCTCTAATTCATGGTTAGGTATTGCTTAAAAAATTCTGTATAAACAATTGAGAGTTAAAGCA
>NW_005213564.1:0-209 GCF_000412655.1 Myotis brandtii
TTATGGAAGAGAATCATTTTGACCCACCTGTATGGCAAAAAACTTGCATTTACTAACCATCTGCTCTTCTTCCTGCAATGATCCTTTGAAGCCCTCAAGGCACATTACCTCATTCCTAGCTCAGGATGTCTTATATACCTCAATCCCCCTTACTGTCTCTAAATTTCTCCTTATGTGGCGCTCTTGGGCTCTCTTACGTATGCAGGGTT
>NW_005213565.1:0-209 GCF_000412655.1 Myotis brandtii
ACCAGTGCACGAATCCATGTACTAGACCTCTAGTAAGCATATAAGATCTATGGTTAATTTCTTCCTGCTTTCCCCTTTCCCCCCTTCCCTCTGTTCCATGTTCCCATGCTTATGATTTCTGCTCCTGTGTTGAGGATCTGCCCCCAGGTGATCACTGCATGTCATAGCTACCAGTCAGACGGTAGGATGGCCAGATGGTCAGACGGTCG
>NW_005213566.1:0-209 GCF_000412655.1 Myotis brandtii
TTTGGTTTTCGAACAGCCTTCTGGAACAAATTAAGTTCAAGAAACGAGGTTCTACTGTATCTCCAAAGTCTTCAAGTAAATGGGCAATTTCCCTACTGGTTGGGGCACATTCTTCCCTGGCCCTGCCCAGCATGAGCCGGCTCTTAGAAGCAGGACCCAGGGGAAGTGCAGGGGAGTGGGAGGAGGGCAGCCTGCACGGGCAGGCCAGG
>NW_005213567.1:0-209 GCF_000412655.1 Myotis brandtii
TATATTTAATATGAGGATTCTTCCAGCTGGTGGGAGTTATGATGATAATTTTCACCAGACCTGCCTGGGGTCTGATTGGCAGGTGCTAGAATAAGGTCTGATGGATTGGGTTTGTGACTGCCTGACCCATCACCCATCCTACCTGCACAAAGACAACGACGGGGTGGGGCCGAGTGCAGAAGTCAGTTGGTTGGGTTTGATGCAGAGCT
>NW_005213568.1:0-209 GCF_000412655.1 Myotis brandtii
GTGCAGCCAAGGTTGAGAACCACTGTTCTAGAGCATTGTTCCATTAGCATGAGTGCGATTTCTCTCTCTCTCTCTTATCTTTCTGTTGATCTATATAATAGTTTTAATTTATTATGCTAATCTATGAGGTGCTAATATTTAAAGCACTCCCACCCTGGCTGGTGTGGCTCAGTTGGTTGGGGCATCTCAGGTTCTAGTCCCAGTCAGGG
>NW_005213569.1:0-209 GCF_000412655.1 Myotis brandtii
ACTGGTCCAGGGTGAAGGGGCAAGCACTTGGGGGCACTTTTCCCTGGAGTTGACAGTGATGAACAACAGAGCAGCACCTCTTGGGCATCTAGCTGACCGGTGGGTGGGCTGATGGGAAGACGTCCATCTCTTTCCTGATCTGGGGCAGAGCCCCCTTCCGGGCACGAGCACCGTTCCCCTGCCTCCCACCGTGTTCTGCGGCGCAGCTT
>NW_005213570.1:0-209 GCF_000412655.1 Myotis brandtii
AGAAGAGTCTGAAGATTCATCAGAGAAAAAGCAATCCCGTTCCCTCTCTGTGTGGAAGGGCTGCGTGGAGGACATACTGAGGTGCCCGCAGACAGGACCGTCTGCCAAGAACGCCCTTCGATGGCTCCTGTTAAGAGGGATCCATGTTGGAAGCAGGCTGGGTGATGACTCCGTCTGACTCGAGCTGCAGAGGCTCCATTCGGAACCCT
>NW_005213571.1:0-209 GCF_000412655.1 Myotis brandtii
CATCATCATCATCATCACCATCACCATGACTTGGAAACGTATTAGAAATGCAAATTCTCTGGCCCTATACCAGACTTACTACATCAGAATCTCCAAGAATGGGCCCCAGCAATGCGTTTTATTGAGCTCCATGGGTAACTTTCATGCCTACTACAGTTTGAAAAGCAATGTTTTATAGTTGAGAAACCTGAAGCTCAGAGTGTTTGGGG
>NW_005213572.1:0-209 GCF_000412655.1 Myotis brandtii
TGAGGCTGGCACTATTGTATGTAAATGAAAACTAATGAAAAAAAATTAAGTCCACAGATTAAGCCATTTGCCAAAGGTCACCCGGCAAGTAAATGAAGGGATCTGGGATTTCAACCCAGATCCATTGCCAACAGTATGTACATCTAACCACTTTACATACTGCCTTTAAGTACAATGAGGAAGTCACAGGATAAAGCAAGAAATGGCTC
>NW_005213573.1:0-209 GCF_000412655.1 Myotis brandtii
TCTGTACCAGGCAAATGGTTACTCTGAGTTCCACTCAAGATAGTGTTTCTTAGGACAGGTTCCCCAGGAAACAAACTTTGATAGGAGATCTGCATGTAAGTGAACTCATTGGCGAGTTGCTTTGGGGAAGAACGATGGTGAAGGATTGAAGGGGGCAGGATGAGGGGAAGAGGGAAGGTGAACTGTGAAGCAGTCAGGAGGCGTCACCT
>NW_005213574.1:0-209 GCF_000412655.1 Myotis brandtii
GGGCGTTGGGCAGAAGGGCCAGGTGGACACCCAGCACGTGGCGAGTGTGGTTTGTGTCCCAGCTCACGCAGTCCACTTCCCAGACGCAGGGGAACGCACGGCTGATTACACGAACGGGACTGTTAAGGCCCCGGCTGCCTGCCTTTGTGTCCAGACGCGTCGTGTTTTCTTGCCTCCCGTCCTTGGGGGGCGTTTGGAAACGGTTTGGC
>NW_005213575.1:0-209 GCF_000412655.1 Myotis brandtii
GTGTGTGTGACGTGTGTTATATACTGTGTTCTCACATAAAGAGAGCTAGAGAAAAGAACATGTAAAGAACATCACAAGGAAGAGAAAATACATTTAAAGTACTGAGTGTTTTTATTGCTGCTGTAAGTTTACACATAGACTATTTTAGGCTGCCTGGTTTGCTTTCAAGTTTCTTCAAATTGTCGATTGAAAAACATCTGCGTATAAAT
>NW_005213576.1:0-209 GCF_000412655.1 Myotis brandtii
CATAAAGTGAATAATTAGTAAATAATTATGCCATTTGGTAAGCAGTTTTCTTCATTGCTAACTTAACTTAATTTTATATTTTAGCATTTGGCATTTTAAAGGTTTGTTATATGTCCCTCTCTTAGAAGAAAAAGTTATTCTACAATCTATAACCTCTTTATATTTATCTCAATATCACAGATATTACAGTGATGAGCTCAAATTTTCAT
>NW_005213577.1:0-209 GCF_000412655.1 Myotis brandtii
CCACAAGCACAGAAATGACACCTCGGTTTGGTTTGGGCAGGGGCAGCCCTGACACAAGGCTGCAGCCCTTCCAGTTTCTCACCCCCACTGTGTGCCTCCATGTCCCTATCCACAAGCGGGGGCCACAGCTGCCCCTCGCAGGGCCGTTCTAAGGATGAAAAGAGAAAATGCCAAGAAAGCTGAAGCCCAAGGCCAGGGATGCAGTGTGG
>NW_005213578.1:0-209 GCF_000412655.1 Myotis brandtii
ATATATATATTCTGCATTAAGTTTTTCCCCCAAGAACAATGGAAATAACTTAATTTGCTTTGTAGTGTAGCTTTTCCCAAAATAAAGGCATTATCTGTTACTTTCAGAGATAAGTTTAAGCCTCATTCCTTAGAAAGTAAAAAATGCCTACAACTATGAAATGGCAAATCTTTACAGCTGCCACACCCATTAAGTTTTCTCCCCAAACT
>NW_005213579.1:0-209 GCF_000412655.1 Myotis brandtii
GGGGCTGGGAACATCTTACCTGATGCTTATACTGGTGCCCGACAGCAATTTCTGAGGCTGCCTGTGCTTGTAGGTGTGTCTTCACCTGGGGACGAGAGAGTATCACAACCTATGGCCCAGTGACCATTCTTTCACCCCAGAGACCCAAGCGCCTGAACCCCTCACACTTCCTCGCAGCGGTTCTCAACCCGTGGGTCGCGAACAATGAA
>NW_005213580.1:0-209 GCF_000412655.1 Myotis brandtii
GAGAGAAGGTAACCTAAGAAAGCAAAGTGTAGGCAAACCCTAAGGGCTGTGCCCCCTATTTTCTTTGTTAGTCCACCTCTTCATCCTCTTGAACCAAGAGCCTAGGATGGAGCAAAAAACAAAACAAAACAAACAACAACAAAAAACGGGAACTCAGTAATCCTATATAATGAAAGGCTAATATGCAAATGGACCGAATGGCAGAACAA
>NW_005213581.1:0-209 GCF_000412655.1 Myotis brandtii
TAAAAAAATCAATAAAATATATTTAAAAAATTAAAATCATCATTCTCCCCTTTAAAAAACACACAACAACATCCACGTGAGAACGGCACGTGGATCGCTGTCCCACACTGGCCCCACCAGCGATCAAGCCCGAAACCTAGGCATGTGCCCCAACTGGGAACCAAATAGGCAGCTCTTAGGTGCACAGGGGCAGCACCCGATTAACTGAG
>NW_005213582.1:0-209 GCF_000412655.1 Myotis brandtii
GAGGGAGAGAGAGAGAAAGAGAGAGAGAGAGAGGGAAGGGGAGGATAAAGAAGGGGAGGTGAGCATGCATACTGGGTTTTGATGTAAAAATGACTCTATATGGGTCATGATCAAAAAATTTGATAGCAACTGTACTACTGTACTTTATGCATAGCAGGTACTTGATAAATACCCTGGTACATGTTTAAGACAGGGAGGAAAGAAACGGG
>NW_005213583.1:0-209 GCF_000412655.1 Myotis brandtii
TTCGTAAACCATATTAATAACTATACCAGAATTTAAATCAAGTTAAATCAGGTGATGTCTTTTAACAACTCTCATATTAAGCATATAATCAAAATGCTTCATTTTTAACATTTCCCCCAAGGTATCAACTACTAGAAGATTCACACATCTATGAACCAGACTTTTCTGGACAATGGGTCAAGCTTTAAGTATTTCAGATGGGGAGAAGG
>NW_005213584.1:0-209 GCF_000412655.1 Myotis brandtii
AAAAAAAAAAGGTGAGAGAAGCAATAACCTCCAGACAGAACTGATGTGTGTATGAGCTATAGAGCAGAGAGAACAGAACTTTTTTAGAGTATTTCAAATTATCCCTTTCCTCATTGCCATCCTAATCATCATTTTATATTACATTCAGGTCTTCCTTCTGGAATAGAGGGTACACTGGGGCTCTTTTTCTGAAGTGATAGAAAAAGGAC
>NW_005213585.1:0-209 GCF_000412655.1 Myotis brandtii
TAAATGCTAAATATTTTCTTCTATTTCTTAGGTAATTGATTTCATCTTCACCTAAAGAGGAGCATCTGATCTGCTGTTACACCTCTCCTTGTATCTAAAATATGGTTAATGAAAGTTTAGTTCCAGAATTTGTGTTTGGTTCAGCTTCTAATCTTCTATGCCACCTTTTATCGTTTCCAAATAGCTGATGAAATTTTCAAGGCTGAATT
>NW_005213586.1:0-209 GCF_000412655.1 Myotis brandtii
TGCACAGAATTTATAACATAAAAACATTTTATCATGCGAAAGAAATCAGAACGCAAAATTATATGACAACCACCTGAAACAGGCTGTTCGTTTTAAAAATACCAGGGAAGGAAATAGCGCCATAGCATATTAAGCCTTAAATAATGGATGAGTCCCTTACAAGACTTTTTTAAAATGATGTTTTTAAATAACTGTATAAATTATGCTAC
>NW_005213587.1:0-209 GCF_000412655.1 Myotis brandtii
GTGAGCTACTTTGTGTGGTATGGAATAACCAAGAACCAGAGAGCAGCCCTATCATGATGCCCGGCACACATCAGAAACTCCACAAATTTAAGTTCCCTTCCCTTTGGCTTCTCCCATGTATTAGTTTCCTGTAGTTACCTTCTACCATAAACTTGATGGCTTAAAACATCAAAAATTTGTTCTTCCACAATTCTAGGAGGCCAGAAGTC
>NW_005213588.1:0-209 GCF_000412655.1 Myotis brandtii
CTCCATGTCCTGTTTCTATGCATTCAGTATCTCTTTTACTCTTTGAGGGAGGGGATTCATCTCCAGCAGTTGAAGCTCATTTTAGCATCGCTGTACTGTAGTCCCACCTTATCCTCGGGGATATATTCCAAGACCTCCAGCGGATGCCTGAAATTACTTGATAGTACCAAACACTATATTCATGGTGGGGCAATAGTAGGTTTACAGTT
>NW_005213589.1:0-209 GCF_000412655.1 Myotis brandtii
CCAGGTCATGACCCGCTGCTGGCCATGCTGGGACTGGTCGAAGACTGAAGGTGCCTGGACTCGACGACCCCCATCGCCCTCACCGAGCCCAGGGTAACGCTCAAGGTAGCTGGTAAGCCGGACTCCTTCCTGGTCAATACGGGGGCTACCTTCTCTGTCCTGCCCTCATTTTAGGGCCCCTTTTTCCTTCCACGATCTCGGTCATGGGT
>NW_005213590.1:0-209 GCF_000412655.1 Myotis brandtii
GAGGAGAAGACAGGACTTTGAAGGAGAAGTTAGAATCGAGGGATCAGAGCATCATCGGGAGGGTGGGTATTACAGCAACAGGAAGCTTGTTTGAGAGAACTTAATGTGTCAGGAAGTCTGGAACTCTGAGTGCAGGGTGAGGCTTTGGATATCAGGGACTTACTGTGTTTTGTGTTTTGTTTTTCTAGAAAGAAGCTTCCTTGGGGGCA
>NW_005213591.1:0-209 GCF_000412655.1 Myotis brandtii
GGCCGTCACTGTGGCAGAGTTCGCAGGCTCTGTGCCCGGCGCCCTCCTGAGGCGCTGCCCTGGCCAGGGGAGGGGTGTGCCTGGGTTGTGATCTGGGAATGCTGTGTTTGGGCTGCACCTGGAAAATGTGCTCAAATGCAGCAACATCCAGACTTTCCCAAGGACCAGGGGGAGCAGGTTTTTGTCCCATAAAAACCTGGGTTCACCCT
>NW_005213592.1:0-209 GCF_000412655.1 Myotis brandtii
AAGACAGGATAGATAATTTGAGAGCAAAATGACAAGATGCTTGTGTACCGCGGCCTTAAGAAGGAATGGGTCAGGTGGGGTCCCGGACGTGTGTCAGGAAGGCTCGCGTGCCAGGTGTCTCCTCTGGGCCCCTCTAGATTCACTCCTTAGTCTTCCCCTCCTTGCCCTCTGCCCCTGGGCTGACCTGTCTGTCCTACATGCACAGGCTC
>NW_005213593.1:0-209 GCF_000412655.1 Myotis brandtii
ATACACACACACTTTTCTCAACATAGTTAACAGAGTGCCCATTTAAAAATATAACTTAAACCATGCCTCTCTTCTGCTAAAAAATCCTCCAATATTTTCTTATATATTTCAAAGTAAAATTAAAAATCTCCACAATGACCAAAAGGTCATACCGGGAACCCCCCAAATCCCCTTCATCTCTGACTTTATTTCAACTATCTCCACATTAG
>NW_005213594.1:0-209 GCF_000412655.1 Myotis brandtii
TTCTGCATTTTCCAAAATATCTACAATACATATTGCTTTTTAAATTTAAAGACAAAAATCTTACACTATCCAGTGTTTAACTATAGCTTCACCAGTTATGCTAACCCAATTAGGTCACTTTACCTTCTTTATCCACCTTCATTTACAAGTATCCACCATCCCAGTTATACTTTTCTGAAGTAGATATATAGTGTGTTTAACAGTTTTGG
>NW_005213595.1:0-209 GCF_000412655.1 Myotis brandtii
TTTAGTGAAGCTGAAGCTGCTGAAACCTCACCTGTCGCAGTGGGTCAGGCATACGGTTAATCTGACGTATGTGGACTTCACTCCACGGATAAAGGCGTCAGGTCTGATTTTGCCTCTCCAATCTCTAGTGATACACGGGTACTTGATTCATTTCAAATCAGTTGGCCTTCCCCAACTTTCTCCCTCCCTTTTCTTTCCTTCTCTCTCTC
>NW_005213596.1:0-209 GCF_000412655.1 Myotis brandtii
CTCCCCATAGCTTCCTCCTTCCTCCTCTTCCGCCGCCGCCTCCTCAAGGTCGGCCAGGAGCTCGTCTGCCAGAGACATCCTGAGGCCTCCTCCTCGATCCTTGCGGCACGGCTCCTAGGAAATTGGCTTCAGACGCCGCTCTACACAAGCGGATGATGTCTCGCCCTCGCTCAGGTTCTTTTTTTTTTTTTTTTTTTTTTTTTTTTTTT
>NW_005213597.1:0-209 GCF_000412655.1 Myotis brandtii
TTTGATTGGAGATAACGAGACTCCCTTGCTCCTAGGACGTGAAGAAATAGGGTGATTCCTTCCAGGTTACAGAGGAGGACAGTGAGGCCCAGCTTGGCCATAGACAGTGTAGACCCTGCTTTAGAGGTGACCCTTGTGATACTCTCACGTTTCCAGATCCATGACCCACACATGCGCCTCACACGCTATACCAGTGACAGGTGCTCACG
>NW_005213598.1:0-209 GCF_000412655.1 Myotis brandtii
TGTGAGGAATACCAAAAGCTAAGAAAACACTGGGGGGGCGAGGGATAAATTTTAAAAGTATATAACAAAGGGTTAGCTTTCTTAATAGGCGAGGATCTTATATAAATGAGTAACATCAATATTCCTAATTTAACATAGTCAGAGCCATAAGTAATTCATTTGAAAAAGAAAGACACTGTGAAAAAGAGTTAATCTTGATTAATTATCAA
>NW_005213599.1:0-209 GCF_000412655.1 Myotis brandtii
GATCAGCGGAGCCAAGAGGCCTCCTGGCCCCGGGATCCAAGGAGCCGAGAGGCCTCCCGGCCCAGGGGTCAATGCAGCCGAGAGGCCTACCGGCCAACAGTTTAAGCAGAGCCGAGAGGCCTACCGGCCGCCTGGATCAGCAGATTTGAGAGGCTTCCCGGCCACGGGATCAGCGGAGCCTGGAGGCCGCCCGGCCCCGTGTTCAGAGG
>NW_005213600.1:0-209 GCF_000412655.1 Myotis brandtii
CTGCTGGTGGGAATGCAGACTGGTGCAGCCACTATGTTAAGCATTTATAAAATTTCCTCAAAAAATTTAAAATGAAACTGCCATTTGACCCAGTTATCCCGCTTCTAGAAATATATCCTAAGAAATCTGAAACACCAATCATGAAGAATATCTGCACCCCTATATTCATAAGAGCACAATTTACAATAGCTAAGACCTGGAAACAGCCC
>NW_005213601.1:0-209 GCF_000412655.1 Myotis brandtii
GAGTTCAACTGGGAGTTCAACCAGGAGTTCGACCAGGGGGCAGGGCGGGCTGGCCAACCCCCCGTGGCCCCTCTCCTGATCACCCCCACACCCCCAACCTGAATAGGGACAGGGCTGGCCAGCCAACTGCCTGCGGCCCCTCCCTCCTGGCCATCCCAGCCCGATTGAGGCAGGCCGGCTGGACCCCACCTGTGCACGAATTCATGCAC
>NW_005213602.1:0-209 GCF_000412655.1 Myotis brandtii
GTGAGAGCCAGGTTTCGTCTCTTCCCAGCGGGAGCCGGAGGTGTGAACCGGGCTCTCCCGCCGGCCGTGAGCTGGAAGCACAGGGTTTGCTGGTGTTGACGAAGCCCGGAGGCTCCCAGTGAACACGGGATCCAGGACTCTCCCAACCCGCCCCCTTGGTCTTGCCCTGATTGCCCGCCGGTTTGCAAGATTCAGGCATCACTTTGGAC
>NW_005213603.1:0-209 GCF_000412655.1 Myotis brandtii
AATGGGACACAGGCTCCGCCACCACCCTGGAGTGACAGCCCACTCAGCTGATGCTGCTGAGACCCCCATGGCGCAAAATGCAGGCCACAGCCCAGCCCAGCCCAGCCCGGAAACAGTGACTATGGGCGTCGGGTAATGACATAGCCACACCCGGATTCCTCTCCCTAGCAATAGGCCATCTAATCTAATAAAAGAGAAACATGGTAATT
>NW_005213604.1:0-209 GCF_000412655.1 Myotis brandtii
GCGCCAGAACCACCGCTCACACTAACTGCCAGTGCCATACCCACTCACACCTGCTGCTGGCACCGGCCCCAACCGTGCCGTGCTGTCATCAGGTGAGAGCAGGCCAGCGCTGTCAGCACATGGGAGTGGTGGTGGCTGGAGTGAGGCTGCCAGCAGACAGGGGACCTGGAGCCACAGCAGGAGGCTCTGGGACAGGGCTGGAGGGATGA
>NW_005213605.1:0-209 GCF_000412655.1 Myotis brandtii
AGGCTACTTTCATTTCTGTCCTAACCAGCCGGTACATTGTGTGACACTTCTAAACTCCAGGTGAATGTATATTAAGCACAGCATCCTCCTCTCTCATTAGAAAAATATTGAGTGCAGCTCTTCTTTTTCATCTTCCACATTGCAAATCCTGTGAGGAGCAGTAAGAGTACAACAGTAAAATTATTAAAGTGTAGATCTGGTAAACATGT
>NW_005213606.1:0-209 GCF_000412655.1 Myotis brandtii
AGTATAATAAGGATAATTATTCTTTCATTATTCTGATGGGCATGTAGTTAGCAACTTAAAAAAAATTTATAGGAATATAACAGCTATAGTTTCAATAAAAACTTACATTGTAAGCAGTAGGATTTATTGTATTGTAGTTAAAACTGACCTTTTTCATTGTAGTTTTAAATCTCATTCTAGCACTTTTCAACCAAGGCCTATTTTTTGCC
>NW_005213607.1:0-209 GCF_000412655.1 Myotis brandtii
TGGGGGAACCTCAACGAACAGTTCTCACTCCTTTCCCACTTGACAACCTCTTAAGGGGTTGAAGATAGCAACCTGACCTTTCTCCTGACTCCAGGCTCCACCCTCCAGCTGCCTTCCGAGGTCTCCGCTCCACCGTCTGACAGGTAAGTCAAACTCACTGTGCCCACACTGGGCCCTGCTCTTCTTCCCACTCAGCTGATGGCAAAGCC
>NW_005213608.1:0-209 GCF_000412655.1 Myotis brandtii
AGAAGGAGGAGAAGGAGGAGGAGGAGGAGGAGGAGAAAAAGAACAACACATGAACAAAGCCCTAGCCAGTTTTGCTCAGTGGATAGACCGTAGGGCTGCTGACTGAAGGGTTTCAGGTTTGTTTCTGGTCAGGGGCACATGCCCAAGTTGCTGGCTCAATCCCCATTGGGGTACATGCAGAATGTGGCTGATCAGTGATTCTCTGTTAT
>NW_005213609.1:0-209 GCF_000412655.1 Myotis brandtii
TCCCCACGCGGAGATGCGGTGAGCGTGGCCAGACGCCGTGGGCTGGAGCACAGCATGGGCATCTGGGCCACCCAGCAGCGCCGCATGGAAGCCGGGTGGGCAGCATGCTCTCTCCCGGCTGGCCTTGCAAACCAGCTCCTGCGTGAACTCACGGGGAGCCCCTGCAGTCCCAGCAGCTGAGGCCCGGCTCAACCAGAAGAGGCCACATG
>NW_005213610.1:0-209 GCF_000412655.1 Myotis brandtii
TGCTGGCTTATGTTATTAGTCAATGCCATCATATTGTATCTCCCCATTTATCTTGAGATCAACCCGCCTTTAGTTGATACTTTAGTTATTTCAGTTTGAAAGTGATTCTCCCTCCTTTCTTTCCTTTATCTCCTCTCTCTCTCTCTAGTTGTCTAAGATAGATGACACATATGAACAGATTTTCCTTTGCCACTGCATTAAGCTTTAAG
>NW_005213611.1:0-209 GCF_000412655.1 Myotis brandtii
AACATGGAACAGAAACTCTGGACACTGGCCTTGTTTCTGACTCTGTTGAACTCCCAGCTGCACCTTTTCTAGGACTGGCTCAAGGGGCAGGGGACTTTGGAGCCTGGGAAATGGAACTTTACCCAAATAAAGCCTTCTTCCACATTTCATCCTCCCTTGGGGACTTCTGAAAATGCTTCTTTCAGTGGCACCTCAAGAACCTCACTCCC
>NW_005213612.1:0-209 GCF_000412655.1 Myotis brandtii
AGCCAAACGAGTTGAATGGTGAAATGCCACTGGCATAGTTTCCAGCCCCAAATAGTTCAGCTTCCCTGTGCAGTTAACGTCAGCCCTGCTTCCGAGAGAGGGGACACACTCCAGGCACAGGCAGGCCTGTGGCAGCCCAAACTCCATCCTTCTCCTGCCACTCAGCGCCTGTCGGGCCTGGCTTCAGCCCCCAGCATCACTGTGCCCGC
>NW_005213613.1:0-209 GCF_000412655.1 Myotis brandtii
AATTGAATGAAAACACTTACTAATTGTGACAAAAACCAAGAAGACATATAGAAAAACTTGGGCAGAATTTATAATGTACAAACTAAAAACATGTGTACAGCAATAAACACCCTAATAAAAATTGGAAAATAAAAACACTACAAACTAGAAAAAATATCTCAACATATGGGGCAGACAAATAAATTCTTTTCCTCATATAAGAGCTGAAT
>NW_005213614.1:0-209 GCF_000412655.1 Myotis brandtii
TGTGGCCCACATAAACTTAAACCTTGTTTATGTGGCCAGTGTTAGCCTTTGAGTTTGACATGCTTGACCCAGAGGCTGAGGTTCAAAAAGCAGATGCCGGAGGCAAGGACTGTGGGAGCTGCTGTTGTAGGGCCAACTCTGGAGGGTAAGCTCATCCCTAAGTAGGGCACTTACTTAGCTAAACTGGTTGGGTCTCACCAATGCCCATC
>NW_005213615.1:0-209 GCF_000412655.1 Myotis brandtii
TATGTAATACTTTCAACAATAAAGATTTAAAAAAACTCTACAAAAGAAAGAGAAATGTATGGTTTATGTTATCTCTGGAATAACAAACACTAAGGGCTATGCCACACTTTGGATAATAAAAACAAAATATGGCATTTAATGAATGTTTATTCTATGCCACGTATTTCACTAAGTGTTTTACATACTTTTTAAAATTATCTCCATAATGG
>NW_005213616.1:0-209 GCF_000412655.1 Myotis brandtii
GCCGGCTGCCTGGGAAGAAGAGCCATTTCTCCACTCCGAAGGGCGGGATAAAAGACAAGCACTGACAAATACTGAGCTCCTACTTTGTGCCAGTCACTTGGCACACGTCGCCTTATTTAGTTCAGTGGAAGGGGTATCATTCCCATTTTGCAGAGGAGGAAACAGAGGCTCCGAGGGGCCTGCACCCAAGTTAAAGGGGAAGGTCCAGG
>NW_005213617.1:0-209 GCF_000412655.1 Myotis brandtii
ACTGGAGCAAACGTGCTCCTGATTTTGACAGTGGTACATTGGTTCTTGGGTTTCAGAGACACACTCAGAAGTGTTAAGGGCTAATAGGCATTGCGTCTGCAAAAAAACTCTTCAAACAGCTCAAGAATGTATGCAAAGGGAGTATGTGCTCTGGGTATTGCTTCTGCAACCTTTATAAAAATAGAAAATGATTTGTTAAAAACCTAGTC
>NW_005213618.1:0-209 GCF_000412655.1 Myotis brandtii
GTACCTCACAGGGTGAGCCCAAAGCTATACAAATGCAACCCCTGAGCGTTTCTGGAACGAGGCAGGGTGTCCTTCAGAACTCATGGCCTGTGTGGGCCCCAGAGGGCCCTACCCCCAGCAGGCCTTGCTCTCTCCATAGCACGAGGTCCTCAGGACTCACTGGTGAGTGATATTCTCCAGCAGCCTTCCTTGATCCCCCAGGTCAGGGT
>NW_005213619.1:0-209 GCF_000412655.1 Myotis brandtii
AGAAATAGGAAAGGCAAAAAGAGGAATATCATAACTAAGGGCTGTTTTTTTTTTTTTAAATTTGTGTACTTTTTTTTTCTTTGTTAATCTTCTCTGGAGGTTATTTTTCCATTGCTTCAGAGACAGTAGAAGGGAGAGAGGGAGAAGGAGAGTGGAGACAGAAACACAAATGTGAGACACACAGACTGGTTGCCTCCCACATGTGCCCC
>NW_005213620.1:0-209 GCF_000412655.1 Myotis brandtii
CTACAATAGAACACAGTTTGTGTTCTTTCTTATTTCAGGCCACAATTGTAAAACTGTTTGTGCTAGGGCATATACTCATATGCATGCTACAATGAAATTAATATTCTCTTTCCCCACTTCAACCCTTTCTTTTAGACTAAGATTCTATTTTATCATGAAAACATGGCTGTTCACTCACTAAATATTTATATTATTTTTAGAAAATGTAA
>NW_005213621.1:0-209 GCF_000412655.1 Myotis brandtii
TTTAACCCAAGGAATAACCTTGAAGCATTTCACGGGCCCTGAAATGTTTTCAAAAGTTTGCTAAATATTTTTTTAATTTAGTCAATTTGATATACTTAAAATCGCATGGAAAGCTTTATCAAATAAAAATTAATAGCTATAGTTTACTTATACACATATGTTTTAAATGTTGTGAAGGTTTTGGCCTCTAAGAAGGGCAAAATAAAGTA
>NW_005213622.1:0-209 GCF_000412655.1 Myotis brandtii
GGGTGGATCTCTTGTTATAATCAGGCTTCTGAAATTTTTAGCATCAATACTAAATCCCATCTTCATGTACTTCACAGGAAGACAGATTTCTTAAAGCCCAGGACAATACTAGAGCTTTTGCTTTCTGTAGTCATCAGAGGTTGCAAATTTCAACTAAGTATTCTGAGAAGTCCCACACAGGCTAAATGCAAGAACTATTCTATTTCAGC
>NW_005213623.1:0-209 GCF_000412655.1 Myotis brandtii
CTCTCTCTACTGTTACTGAGAGCTTCATCACCCTTTTCCCAAAAAAATATCCTCCATACCAAATTTCTTAAAATAGTCTTTAAAAAGTCTCCATCCCAGAAGAATAAAATTTTATTTTAAAAGTATTTTCCAAAGATTAAAAGAGCACACCTGATTATTTCTTAACCAATTGAACCATAACTCCTTGCTTGAAGATAAAAGACAAAAAA
>NW_005213624.1:0-209 GCF_000412655.1 Myotis brandtii
AGAATGGGGGAGATTGAAGATGCAATGAGGGTAAGGAAACTTGGAGCAGGGACCATAATGTGAAGAAGGTAATGAGAAAGAAGAACAAGCATGCCTTGAGTTGGAGAATGGACTTTGCTTCAGAGCACATGTTAAAAAGCAAAGATCCCTAAAGAGGAGACAGATATTAGGAGCAATCAATCCAGAGTCTTGATATTTTAAGCAAAGTT
>NW_005213625.1:0-209 GCF_000412655.1 Myotis brandtii
TCTATCACTTCAAGGAAAACAACTGACAGTCTGTATTATCAATGACTAAAGTCAAATTTTCATGTGAAAATCATAATTCTGGGAGACTTGTATTTGCCCCCATATCTTTACATTCCCAATACTTAAAGATTTTCTAAAGATATCAATGGGGATAATAACAAATGTGGTTTTGTTATGTTGTATAATATGTGTCAACATCTGGAGAATGT
>NW_005213626.1:0-209 GCF_000412655.1 Myotis brandtii
CGAGCTGAGAAGATGGGCGTCATCTGTGGCCCCGCAGAGCTCCCCCCCCTTCCCCCGGGGCCACTGTGTGCAGGCGCCGAGCGAGGACGCCTGGGAAATAAAAAGCGCGTCAGGAAGCCCAGAGGGTCCGGGGATGCTGGTTCCAGGTGGTCCCCGAGCAGACTTCCTGCGTTGTCGCCAAGCACAGCCTCTCCTAGTGCCTTTTCAAG
>NW_005213627.1:0-209 GCF_000412655.1 Myotis brandtii
GCATATGTATTTAGCCCCAATTGTAATTGCTATTATGCCTAATTTGTAGCTTCAAGAAATGTAAAATTTTTTAAAAAAAATGATTCTACTCTCTCTTAATGCCAGGTACTAATGACTGCAATGAATAAAACAGTTCTTAATACAGTCAATCAGTGTTTAATAATTTTTAAAAAAATGTTACAATAACCTTAAAAAAGTTCTTATTAATG
>NW_005213628.1:0-209 GCF_000412655.1 Myotis brandtii
TAATTAGTTTATGTGTGTCATGAGATGAAAAGGTTGATAATCACTGCTCTAAAGCATCTCATCTTTGCAAATAAGAGGGAGTTCATAGTAATGCCGTAAAGTACATTTAGAAAGATACTATAAGACCTTAAATAGAAATAGATGGTAACAAATTTGTTCCCAGCCTACAAGGACCTGATTATCCACCAGGAACTCTAGACAGAGAAACC
>NW_005213629.1:0-209 GCF_000412655.1 Myotis brandtii
TTGGCAAAGAATGGCGTATGGCATCAATAAGTAAGGTTAGAGTTAAACATGTACATATATTGTTAATTCATACACCTTTGGTATATTGTTAATTCTTTAACAACACATGGTACTAAACAACTAAAACAATATTATCCGTTTGAAAAAAGTTGTTTTTGCAGACTGTACATAGACATCAAATATGTACATACATAAAAATCAGATAGATT
>NW_005213630.1:0-209 GCF_000412655.1 Myotis brandtii
AGAAGTATTTTATTTTTAAAATATATTTTTATTGATTCTTCAGGTTATAGCAGTCTCCTATTAATGCATTTTACTTTCCATGTCTTAGATAACTTGAGGTCAACTGTGGTTTGAAAATATTGAATGGAAAATGACAGAAATAAACAATTCATACGTTTTAAAGTATGTGCTCTTCTGAGTATTGTGATGAAATCTCATGTCATCCCACT
>NW_005213631.1:0-209 GCF_000412655.1 Myotis brandtii
GTGGGTGACGTGGGGCTGCGTGTGCTGTGCTCCCTCCTTCCGCACTTGGGGTGTCCACAGCCCCGAGGGAGCCCCCAGCCATGCACAGGCTGGAGGAGGAGGCCGCAGGCTGTGTGCTCGCCTGCGTATGCGTGTCTCCGCACGTGGACTCATTAGCGGCTTCCGGGAGAGTTTGTCCCACGGGGACGGACAAATCTGCCTTCGGAGCT
>NW_005213632.1:0-209 GCF_000412655.1 Myotis brandtii
CAAAAACACCAGCATATACTTGGTCCTCAAGAAATGTCAATTTCCTTCCAGTCTTGATCTCTTTTCACCCCAACTTTATTTTTTAGGAGCTGCATTACTATTCTCCCTTCTCCCAATATTTCCGGCTCTCCTCTTAGCATCCATCAATAAATAACTTTGTTCTCATGTTGGACTCTTCGTTTTGTATTGAAGTCTTTATAACTATCTCT
>NW_005213633.1:0-209 GCF_000412655.1 Myotis brandtii
TATTTAAAGGGCCAGGAGGTTGAGAACCACTGGCTTAGTTCAAGTCAAGTACATCTCAAGGACATTTTTAAACGGCATCCACACACGGGGTCGTGGAGAGCCTGCCGTGTCAGAGGTGCGCGTGGAAACCCTGCCTCTCCTGCCACATGTGGGGGAGCCAGCAGGACCGGCTGGTAGACAAGGCAGCTCCCGTGAAGGGGCGTTTAGGG
>NW_005213634.1:0-209 GCF_000412655.1 Myotis brandtii
CTATATAATGGGAATAATATTACCTACTCTCAAGGTTGTTATGTGAATGAGTGGGATGATTTGTGACAGAATGAAAATAATTTTTATGTGTTATGAGAAATATTGTTTTAATCCCCTTCTGTAATTCTAAAGAGAACAAATTCAGCATCTATTGGATGGGCCAGAAGATGGGGTAAAGAATTAAAATTGAGAGAGTGAAATTGCTTGTG
>NW_005213635.1:0-209 GCF_000412655.1 Myotis brandtii
ATGGGGAGGCCACGGTTCCCACCCCGCAGCCTTCTAGGAACGAGCCCAGGACTGTACCCTGTAGGAGCCTGAGCGCTGGGCTTCCCTGGGAAGAGGAATTCACGCTTGATGTGGCCGTTCACTGAGAAACTTCCTGTGTTTTGCTGCTGGTCAAGTAAGCTGGTCTCGCAGGGCACCCAGCAGCTTTTCAGAACCTGCCTCCCTTGTCA
>NW_005213636.1:0-209 GCF_000412655.1 Myotis brandtii
CAAGTCTGTGAAATATTCCTTAACACACCACAGCAGTATCCACATTCTGTTTACTGTTGGTCAACATATTTGTCTTTCCCACCAGTCTAGCTGCTTCCTGAGGGAAGACAGTGCCCACCTTTTATATATCCACAATACCCAGCAGTCCTTCCTTACAGCCAAGCACTTGGACGAATGAAGGAATAAACAGTCAAGGAATGAATAAAGAG
>NW_005213637.1:0-209 GCF_000412655.1 Myotis brandtii
TTGATCACTCCCTGCTTCTCAAAACTCTCTTTTTGTGGCCTTTTCCTAGGATGCCTGGATTCCCTATACTCTCTGGCCATCCCGCTCAATCTCTTTGATTGGATTCAAGTTTTTCATATTACCCCCAAATGCTGGAGTGCCTTGGGTTTTTATCCTGGTCCTTTTCTCACCGTATATTCTTTCTCTACATAACTTCCTCCATATTCGTG
>NW_005213638.1:0-209 GCF_000412655.1 Myotis brandtii
CCTGTGACATCTCTCCCCTCCTTTCATCTCCATCCACAAGGTGGGTGGTCCAAACTTCTAGATGCGCCCCTTGCCCTCCCCATCCTGCACCCACAGACCTTCCAGGCCAACGGACCATTGTCCTCGGAAGCCTCAGTGTCTCTCATCTCCGTTGAAAAGAAACATACAACTTTTAATTATGATCTTCACAGCTCCCTCCTCCCCCCGCC
>NW_005213639.1:0-209 GCF_000412655.1 Myotis brandtii
CCTGCGGCCACGCAGGCATATAAGTCCCTGCCATCGGATTTTCTGATGCGACGCCAGAAATTTGAATTTCAGTAAAAAATATCCTAATTTTGGAATATACAAGGAGTTCAAACAGTGCTTAGAAAACAACTAACCAAACCTCTCACTTTTGAAGTGAGAAAACTGAAATCCGGGAGAGAAAAAGTGGCTGATCCAGAGCCAAATGGTTA
>NW_005213640.1:0-209 GCF_000412655.1 Myotis brandtii
AGAGATGAGGAGAGAAGACCAGCCCCTGCTGAGGAGAGGGGGGACAGTCCCATGGGGAACCAGGGTTCTGGTTTGGAGGCTGCCCCAGGAGTCTGGTTGGTCCCCACGTTCTGGTTGGTCCCCGCAGTCCCTCCAGCTCTCTGAGCCTCAGTTTCCTCATCTGTAAAGTGATGTGCTCAACAGGATGCCCGCCACTGTCCCTTCAAGCC
>NW_005213641.1:0-209 GCF_000412655.1 Myotis brandtii
CATTAAGTGAGGACTTACTGTGCCATGATAAACTCTGGAAATAACACAATAGACAACTAAAGGAGACCATCTAAATATACCCCTAACACCAGGCAAGCCCAGTGGCACTAGCCACGGGATCCAACAGAAGCCCCACTGATCACCTGCCAGGGAAACCAACTCAGTCCTCCAGTAGCATGTCTGTGCTGACAAGCCCAGACTCCTGGCTC
>NW_005213642.1:0-209 GCF_000412655.1 Myotis brandtii
GAACTCCCTCCCCTAAATGAAGTCCTCTGTGGGCAAGTTCCTGTTACACCCTGAACCGAGGTCCCAGGACCTTGGGAGTGAGGTTTAATATATGCTTTGTCTCCTAAAAATGTGTCTCAAGGCATATTTTCCAGTCTTAGAAACCCTCCGTGGCTTACACGGCAGCAGTGCGTTCAGTATTTCCATTATTCCAGAGCGGGTTCCTCAAA
>NW_005213643.1:0-209 GCF_000412655.1 Myotis brandtii
GGGATAAGGACTGGAGCCTGAGACAGGCAGCTGGGCGAGGCGTCAGGAAGGAGGCACAGCCAGGGCGCACTTCCTGGGACGGCTGCCCCTGGGTGGACTCTGAACAGCCCGCCCCCTCTTAGGGCCTTGGGTGGGTCAGGGGAGGAGCCCTCTCGCCTGTCTGCACTCAGGAACCCACCTGCTTCTCTCACTCCAGGTCTCCAAGAAGT
>NW_005213644.1:0-209 GCF_000412655.1 Myotis brandtii
CCTAGAAGACTGTGCAGTAAAATACAAAGAAAAGATCACATTGTAAGCAAGCTCAGGTTGCCCCATTTCAATGTTAAGGAATTAACAGAACCCATCACATATGGTGTCCGTTTAATGGAAACACAGAGAGTGCTACCCCAAGCACGCACGGTGCCGGCTCACTGGGGCCCAGAGACCAGCAGCGATGGCCACTTGCAGGTGACATCGTG
>NW_005213645.1:0-209 GCF_000412655.1 Myotis brandtii
AACAGAGAACAATCTGGGAGAAAGAGTGGATTGACGGAAGGTTAGGATAGCAATATATTTAGGTGCAATATGACGCCCCTCCCTTTCCTTCTGGAACATCTTTGACATACATAGGACTCTGGCCATCAGAAAGCGTGGCTCCTCTGCTTTTAAAAGCAAGTTCATCTTGATCGAGTCTGGCCATCTAAATTCTGGTTGGACTTTCCTAG
>NW_005213646.1:0-209 GCF_000412655.1 Myotis brandtii
ACACACAAATGGGATACCGTCCTCATTTGTTTATTATCTTTCTCTCTGGGGAATATGCACAACAGACTCTGTCAATATCAGACCCTAGAGAAGTAGATTAACCTGTCCTTAAAAGCCAAGAAATCCAGTGTGCTTTAATTAAATCTAAACATTCAACACGAGAAAAAACAATCTTAATTCTTATGCTATTTTCTTCTGTGTTGTATAAT
>NW_005213647.1:0-209 GCF_000412655.1 Myotis brandtii
TCCTTGTTACCGCTGCTTGGCGGGTCAGAATCACCTGACTCTGACCCTGGCAGGGCAGGACTGGGCGGGGCCCGAGACTCAGTTTCTAAGGCGGTGCTGATGCCGCTGGTTTAGGACCACACTCTGAGTAGGGAGGGGGGCAAGATGGGGGGGTGCCCCAGGCGCTCACAGTTCTTGCCATCCCCTTCTCGCAGGAAGCCTGGTGCTCA
>NW_005213648.1:0-209 GCF_000412655.1 Myotis brandtii
TCTGAGATTAAAAACCTCAGGCTTCCTAATGTATAGATAAAAATAACTCTAGCCCTGGCCCATGTCACTCAGTGGATACAGCATTGGCCCAGGCACCAAAGGATACAGTGTTTGATTCCAGTCAAGGGAACATACCTGGGTTACAGATTCAATCCCCAGCCGTAGGTGGGATTTGTGTGGGAGGCAACTAATCCATGTGTCTCTCCCCT
>NW_005213649.1:0-209 GCF_000412655.1 Myotis brandtii
CCTCCCAGAGACAGTTGCTGCAGGACCCAGGTGGGCTCGGGTTCCAGCACCAGGTGGACGCCGCCTTACAGAGGCAGCTGCAGGGCACAGCCTGCAGCCACGACCAGCACAGAGGTGAGCGCATCAGCGGCCTGGGGTCCCGCCGGGCCTTGCAGGTTGGGCGCAATCCAGTCTTCATTTCATTTGTTTTATTTCTCCTTTAGGGCCTT
>NW_005213650.1:0-209 GCF_000412655.1 Myotis brandtii
TGATAGGAAGCCTTCCCTAACCTACTCAAGCTGGGTTAGACACGTGTCTTCTGATGCTCCAAAAGACCTTGCAGTGCCTTCTGCTGCATTTGTAAGACTGCTGTAGTATTATATGTGATGCATTTCTCAGCAGTTCCTGAGCTTCTTGACTACAAACAGCACTTTAATTCAATTTTTTAATCCCTAGAAACTAGAACAGCACCCAGCAC
>NW_005213651.1:0-209 GCF_000412655.1 Myotis brandtii
AAAAAACTAGTATCTCATAAACACAATGTGAGACGTAAGAAAGTTCACTTAAAAATATTGAGCTGTTGCCCTGGCTGGTGTGCTCAGCAGTTAGAGCATAGGCCCACAACCCGCAGGGTCTCAGGTTTGATTCCCAGTCAAGAGAACACACCTGGGTTGCAGGTTCAATCCTAGGCCCTGGTCAGGATGCATGCAGGAGGCAACCAATC
>NW_005213652.1:0-209 GCF_000412655.1 Myotis brandtii
CCTCTGCATAGAAAACAGTATAGGTACTTATTGAAAATAAATCCGTGTATAAGTGGACTTGTGCAGTTCAATCCCGTGTTGTTCAAAGGTCTTCTATAAACGTTATTTTAAGGTGAAAGTATAAATACTTTTTTTTCCTTGTGTAAAGTATAACACCAGTTTATAAAATGAGTCTTATAAATCAATTAGAAAATGAATAACACAATAGA
>NW_005213653.1:0-209 GCF_000412655.1 Myotis brandtii
GGCTGCAGGTGGTTGGCCAGCTGGCCCTGCCCCTGATTGGGGGGGTCTGATTTGGGTTGGGGCTGAGTGGAGGGAGGAGCTGCAGGAGGTTGGCTGGCTGGCCCTGACCCCTATTGGGGTGGGGTGGGGATCAGGGTCAGAGCCAGCCAGGTGGAGGGGCTTCAAGAGGTTTGCTGGCCAGCCCCACCCCCTATTGGGGTGGGGGGTGT
>NW_005213654.1:0-209 GCF_000412655.1 Myotis brandtii
CCCAGAAGAGGAGGATTGTGCATCTTGGCCAGAGTTCGGCTGAGGTATTGTTCAAACATCCCAGCGATCCCGTGTTCTTTCAGCGAGGTGATGCTGGCTGGAAATCGTTAAAAATAACATCCACCGACAACAGAAACCTATTGCTGACACCTGGGGTGTTGCCTAAAGGTGGGGGAGAGAGCTCACTGCAACAGTCTCCACACCACAGC
>NW_005213655.1:0-209 GCF_000412655.1 Myotis brandtii
AGGAGACCCGCATCCACATCGTGCCCTCCCTCAACCCTGACGGCTACGAGAAGGCCTCCGAGGGGGTAAGGACCACTGGCCCTGGCTGCACAGCGCACTTGGCCCCGAGTTCAAGTCCACCCATGGGCCCCGGCCGGGCATCCCAGTCATCCAGACCCGCCAAGGCCACAGGCCCCGTCCCCGGTCAGGGCGCACACAAGAATCAAGCG
>NW_005213656.1:0-209 GCF_000412655.1 Myotis brandtii
GGACAGAGTGAGGGGTCGGTGAGCGTCAGGATTATGCCGCCAAACACGTGACCTACCACGCGTGGCCCATGTGTGGTTACTCGCTTTCATTCATCCCACACTCAGGTTTGGGCCTGCTGTCCACTTTGCACAGTTCCAGGCGCCCGGGGACTGCAGACATGGCCCGTGGGCCGAAGGTGGTTGCTGTTCAGGCAGAGGGAGGGCGGAGT
>NW_005213657.1:0-209 GCF_000412655.1 Myotis brandtii
CCACTGTCCCTCTCCCACCGCCTGTGCTCAGAGCCAGGCAGGGTCTCCCGCTGGTGCCCGGAGTGGGAGCTGGGGATGGAGACAGAGGCACAGACAGGCCGGCCCCCACCCTCCGCCATCAGCTGCTGTTGGACACGTATCAGCACAGACTTAGCAGCTTGCAGCAGCCGCGGGCACGGTGGGCGCGGCCAGGCTCCGCTGGGGACTCG
>NW_005213658.1:0-209 GCF_000412655.1 Myotis brandtii
AATGGAGATCTCCTTGGATTTAGTCACTCAGGTGAGGTCGGTCTGATGGTGCCTGGCTTCCAGAGTCCACAATCTGTGAGCTTAACTGAACCCGGAGAAAGAGTCCCAGCAAATGGTTATGCCTTTTGGTATTAGGCATTCACCAGGTACAGAGAAAGTGAGTCCATCCATGCATATTGTCTATTCTTTAGGAAAATGGAATTACAAAC
>NW_005213659.1:0-209 GCF_000412655.1 Myotis brandtii
CCTAAAGAATTTTTTAAAATATATTAATCCAGTTTTTTAAAATTATCAAGAAAACTACAAACTCAATTAGAGAGTCAGGAGGTGAACACTGTACAGGTAACAGATGCCCTTGTGGCCCCTGCAAGGCATCCGAGCCCCGAAGATCTCGCCCTCCTTCCCCAGCCCCCCAGCTTCCCAGGCCCGACCCCCCACTCCTATCCATCTCCCCA
>NW_005213660.1:0-209 GCF_000412655.1 Myotis brandtii
TGGCTGGCCAGCTCCACCCTTGATTGATATGGGGGATAGAGGTGATCATGGACAGAGCTGGTTTGGGAGGGGCCGCAGTCCAATCGAGGTGGTGGGGGCTGATTGAGGGTGGGGCCCACCGTGAGGAGGGGCTGTGGACGGTGGACAAGCGCCCCCATCCTTGAATGGGGCGGGGGGTGAGAGCAGGGTCCAGAAGCCTGGGGGAGGGG
>NW_005213661.1:0-209 GCF_000412655.1 Myotis brandtii
AAAATTAAAATGATTTAGGAGATAGTCTGCATTGATAGCCTGTATTAAAATTGAAAAACAGGCAGTGTGTAATAGGAATTATAAATGTTCTGAGTTTTCTGTAGTGTGTATTTTTTCTTTAACTACAAATAAATTGAGTATCAGTGAAACATTAAAATTTATGTTATTATTGTAATTAAACATTAATTCTTTGATTTAAAATAATTGTG
>NW_005213662.1:0-209 GCF_000412655.1 Myotis brandtii
TGAGATGGAGGTGGCAGGGCCTCCAGCCCTACTGGAGGTGGAGCTCAGAACATAGCTTTACTCTCTCAGAAGTGTTTTCTCTTTCCAAACCCTCCTGTCCTCCACACTCTGACCCTTTCTATATGCTTGATAGGTTGAAGGGCCCAACTGCTGTGCAACTGGTTCTTTCTTCATTGCTTCCTTTGTAAATACTGCCTATGAGGCCTCCC
>NW_005213663.1:0-209 GCF_000412655.1 Myotis brandtii
GCTGTCCTTATTTTGTCAGAGAGGAAACTCGCCACAGAGGGCTCACTGACATAAGTATGCAGCTGATAACTCCTGTTGGAGAATTCCCCTGAAGAATTGCTATGAGATAATGCTGTTGCTCAGAATAGGGCTGTTAACCTGGGGTCAGGACTGGCTAAAGAATTTGCAGGGTCTAGTGCAAGCATGTCAAACTCAAAGGCTAACACAGG
>NW_005213664.1:0-209 GCF_000412655.1 Myotis brandtii
CTGGCCCTGTGATGAGCAGTTACGTGACTGTGGGCCAGGTACTTAACATCTCTGTGCCTGTTTCCTCATTCGTAAAATGAAGATAGTAAGTACCTCATTCACTTGCTATGAGGATTATACGAGATAATATAAAGAATGCCTCATATACAGAAACCTCTAAGAGGTCAAGCTGTATTCTGTTGGAAATAGGAGGCAGTGAACATTTAAGA
>NW_005213665.1:0-209 GCF_000412655.1 Myotis brandtii
GCAGGGAAGGGGGAAGAGAGATACACCCTTGATGGCAAAGCAGAGAGCACTGGAATTACCAAAGAAAATTGATCAATGGAGAAAGAAAGACAACTTAGTTCTTTCCAGTTTTCTCAACAGTCCTTCTCTTGGCAATTCCAACTCATTGCCCCATTATTGGAATAACTAATTCAATTCTCTGCTTTGCCAGGGGGAAAAAAATGCGACCC
>NW_005213666.1:0-209 GCF_000412655.1 Myotis brandtii
TGACCAATTTCCTCTTCTGTAAGGTGTTATTTTGAGGTCTGGGATAATGCATGTTAAAGTTCTGAGTAGAAGTTGTACAGTGTTAACAGTTGTTTTAAGAAGCCATCGTTGTTAGGGAAATTTTGTGGGGAATTTCGTAACCAAGGTGACGAGGGCATTCACGATTTGATCTTCCATGCTGATTTGACTCTGTGCTCGTGAAGACCTGG
>NW_005213667.1:0-209 GCF_000412655.1 Myotis brandtii
GCCTGGGGAATGTTCTAGACCATCGTCCTGAATCCTTTCCCCCCATCCTGTGGAGCTACTTGCTTCAAAGGAGTGTGGGCCCATGGTGTTTCATGGAGATCTATTTAGCATGTCTGGGTGGATTCAGGGGGTGTCTGAGACTGAGTTGTGTGACTTTGGATTGGGGGGGTCTTTATTCCCTTACTGATCTAACTAAAGCCACCATTCCA
>NW_005213668.1:0-209 GCF_000412655.1 Myotis brandtii
AATCTGTAATGCTCTTGTTTGCTTCTCATGATGCTGCCTGCCATCTCTTCTGTGGTGTTCATCATCCTAGCCATAGCAGCAGTCACTAGGCAAGTACTAGGTATGGGGCACTATTCTACCTTATACATGAGTCATCTTATTTTATCTTCACAACAATCCTAAGAACTAGATATTTAACACTCCCATTTTACAGTTGACAAAGCTGAGGC
>NW_005213669.1:0-209 GCF_000412655.1 Myotis brandtii
CATTGAACCTCCTTTTCAAAATGTATTCTTGGTGACTCTGATGCTTTCAGTCCCAAGAGTCCCCCTATTTTAATTTTTATAAGTTATTGTGCAGCCATAGTAAGCACGGTACTAAGTAAGATCATGAGGGGCAGGGAAGGCATAAGTATAACATTGAGTTAGCCCTGCCAGTGTGGTTCAGTGGTTGATCATCAATCTATGAACCAGAA
>NW_005213670.1:0-209 GCF_000412655.1 Myotis brandtii
CTGGGGAGAGGGCCAGGCTGAGGGGGCGCAGGCTGGGTGGCCAGTGGGGTGGGGCCACCCCAGCAGGTCCCAGGGGCCCAGACACAGCTCCAAGGAGGGGCTGACCTGCACCTGAGACCAGGACCCCCGCCTGCCCATGTTACTGAGGAGCAGCTTGCTGCCTGCCGCTGCCCCTGCCCCCGGGGATGCCCTGCCCCTGAACCTCAGAG
>NW_005213671.1:0-209 GCF_000412655.1 Myotis brandtii
ATATATTTTGGATGTTAGCCTCTTATCAGAGTCATATGTGTAAATATATTCTCCCATTTGTTTGGTTAACCTTTTGTTTTGTTGGTGCTTTCTTTTGTCATGCAGGAACTGTTTAGTTTGATGTAGTTACATTCATTCATTTTTTTTTTACTTCCTTTGCCTTTGCTGTCAAGTTCACAAAAATTCTTCTGAGAACAAGGTCCATAATT
>NW_005213672.1:0-209 GCF_000412655.1 Myotis brandtii
GGTGATCAGGCAGGCAGGCAGAGTAGTTAGGGACGATGAGGCAGGCAAGATCGGGCCTAAACCGGCACTTGAACATCCCTCGAGGGGTCCTGGATTGCAAAAGGGTACAGGCTGGGCTGAGGGAACTCTCCCCACAAACCTCTCAACCCCATCCATGAATTTTGTGCACTGTGCCTCTAGTATTTTATAATTTGATAAGCAAAGGACCT
>NW_005213673.1:0-209 GCF_000412655.1 Myotis brandtii
TCTCCTCCAGCAAGTCCCAAATGCCCAGCTCACAGGGAGCAGCTGCTCCTCACGTGCTCCTGGCCCCAAAGGCCAAACGTTTCCTCTCAGTTCATACAGTCCTGAGCCTCCCCATTCTCTTCCCATAGTCCTGTTTGTTTCTACCCATAGGAACCTGACTTTATAGAGAATGGATTCTTATTGGATTTATGCAAACAAACACATTGCCA
>NW_005213674.1:0-209 GCF_000412655.1 Myotis brandtii
AATCTTTACTAATGGGCCTAAAAGTTCTCCTCAGTAAACCTTCCATTTTCTGGAAAAAAGAGTCTTTCATGTTAAGTCTTTTCAACTGTATTGTCATCCTGCTTTTATTACAATATTTACTGCCCATCCTGAGGTTGTAATCATAGGACATGACGGGTCTTATCCAACCATGCAATTTAGAACAACCCAGGTGAAGGTAGTGTTCAGAG
>NW_005213675.1:0-209 GCF_000412655.1 Myotis brandtii
GAACTGAATTTATAATTTTATTTAATTTAAATTTAAACAGCCACATGTGGCTAGTGGCTGCCATTTTGGACAGTGCCGATTTAGGATAGATAGTATCATTCGTAAATTTTTAAAAATAATAAAACATGCCCGGCCAGTGTAACTCAATGGTTAAGCATCAACCATGAACCAAGAGGTCATGGTTCAATTTCCGGTCAGGGCACATGCCT
>NW_005213676.1:0-209 GCF_000412655.1 Myotis brandtii
CCGGGTGGAATATGCAACTCAACCCCCAAGGGCCTTAGGTGGGACCAACGTGGCCCAGGGCGTCTGAGCAGCTCTGACCTCAAACTGGTGCCGGGAGGAGCCCAGAGGAGCCCGAGTGAGTTAGCGAAACCTGCGGGTCAGGGGGGACCGGGGCCAGCTCACCCCTGGGCTGCTGTCTGCGGCCTTCTTGTTTCAGACACCAACACAGC
>NW_005213677.1:0-209 GCF_000412655.1 Myotis brandtii
TTTGACGATTCATCTTATCTTTCAAATTTCTTTTCCCACCTACAATGTAGGCTCTAATTGGAGGCTTTTAAAAAAAAATGTACATTCTTACTCTTTTATTTTATTTTATTTTTTTGCTAATCCTCATCAGAGGATATTTTTCCATTGAATTTTGGAAAGAATGGAAGGGAGAGGGAGACACAGAGAGAAACATCGATGTGAGAGAAACA
>NW_005213678.1:0-209 GCF_000412655.1 Myotis brandtii
TGGGAACTTGTCCATTTCAGGTACATGTAACTCTTAACTATGTCCGTGACATAAAGGTAGCTGATATTTATTGAGCACTTACAAGGTGCTTTTGATATTTTCTTTGTATTGTCACCATTAATTTGCACAAGTAAATTAGATACTTATTATTATCTCCATTTTACAGATGAGGAAATCAAGTCACAGGAAAGTTTAGCCACTTCCCCAAG
>NW_005213679.1:0-209 GCF_000412655.1 Myotis brandtii
GGTGGGGTTTGTTTTGCCCTCACTCTAATGGCAATCCCTGACCTCCATGGGATCCCACCCCAAGCTCTCCTCCTGGGATCAGTCACAGGGGGAATCAGCAGTTCTACTGTAATAGCTCTTGGTTTATAGATAATATGCTCCTGGATCCAACTACAAGGGCAACAGGAGGCGGGTTTGGGGAGTCCAAGCAGTGGCAGGGCTCTGTGGTT
>NW_005213680.1:0-209 GCF_000412655.1 Myotis brandtii
ATGATTTGAATTCCAATGTCCTTGCAAAGTAAAACCATTATGTACCACTTTTCACTTATTAACCTAACAAAAAAGAATTTTAATGATCATACCCAATATGGGAAAATAAATAGTGCAAAGTAACACTCATATACCGCTGATAGCCTATGTTTCAACTCTTTTTAAAAAGCGGTTTGGCCCTGACTGGTTTGGCTCAGTGGATAGAGTGT
>NW_005213681.1:0-209 GCF_000412655.1 Myotis brandtii
AATAATGGAACTATAAGCAGCATCATTATGGAAACAAAAGCTATTGGGAAAGTTTTATTTAATATATGTTTTATTTAACATATGTGTTTCTAGGGGAGGTAGTCTTTACAAATATTAATGAAATAAAGAAAACAAAAAGGTATTTCTGAATATGGTACTATTTTAGTTGCCTTAAAACTAAGAGATTTTAAGAAATTTTACTTAAGAGG
>NW_005213682.1:0-209 GCF_000412655.1 Myotis brandtii
ACAAAGCACAATGCGTGAGATCACCCCTCCCCCACCCACAGGAGGCCTGCCCGATGGACACTGTTCTGGGGTCTAGGCCTCCAATCTCCCTCAGGGTCCCCACACTGACTCTGAGCAGGTCCCGGACCCCCTCGGCCGACCTGAGACGCTGTCGTGACACGGAGCCGCCCGAGGGTCTCAGACCCCGAGGACCCGGAAGTCAGGCCTCG
>NW_005213683.1:0-209 GCF_000412655.1 Myotis brandtii
CAGCTTCTCCATCCGCCCAGTAAAAGCACTGGCAGCCCTGGGAGCTTTCACCACCATAGCCAATAAGTATAGATCGTGGTGGCACCCCTGGGAACTGATTTCGCAATAGAGGAATCAGGGGATCAGTGCTCGGCGGTCCCCTTTGGAACACTAGATGGCGCTGTCCACCCATCAAGGGGAGAGGCTCCTTTTGATGGTAGATGTTTTCA
>NW_005213684.1:0-209 GCF_000412655.1 Myotis brandtii
TGATGGCGTTATGGCATGAGGGTCAATTTGCATATTAACTCTATTATATAGGATTTTCTGGGAATATTGCATTCAGTTTTTTATATACATGAATGTTTTACTTATCTAACTTTGCAGTACAGGTGAGTGTTTTACCTTTTAAGATATGCAGAACTGTAATCTAAGGTGGTCTTTCCCTTTGCCTTCCCAGCCACCCACAATAATGAAAA
>NW_005213685.1:0-209 GCF_000412655.1 Myotis brandtii
CCATGAAACAGACTGCTGAGACTTTCAGCGTGAAGGTGGAGTGGGTGTGGCTGGGAGGGGGAGAGGTTAACCAGGGGATTTATATGCAGACAGCCCATGCACACAGAAGATAGTGTGGTGAAGGCTTGGGAGGGGCGGCCAGAGGGTGGAGGGGGTCAATGGTGAAAAAAACAAAGAACAAAGGGGACATCTGTAATACTTTCAACAAT
>NW_005213686.1:0-209 GCF_000412655.1 Myotis brandtii
TTGGAGAAGTTTCTGGACGTGTCCCCCAAGTCCATCAAACGAACAACGTGCTGGTTATCGCGTTGGTCTTGGTCTTTGATGAAACCTTTTTAAAAAAACACACTGTGGAGGCCCATGGCTGGGGTGCGACATTGGAATCTATTTCTCCAGCTTCTATAGTTTGCATGTCGCCAGCCATCACATGAAATGAAAAAAACTCGCAAAAATAT
>NW_005213687.1:0-209 GCF_000412655.1 Myotis brandtii
CTGGGTGGAGGGAGCATTTTGTCGTCCTTCCTGAATGACAGACCGTCTCCACCTTTTGGCTGTTGTGAGTCACGCTGCTGTGACCTGTGTGTTCAAGCACCGCCAGGGCACCTGTTCTCAAGTCGTTAAAACATTTTTCAATGACAGTTTCTCTTTAATATTATTTTGTATTAGTTTGAGGCGTACAGCATGGTGGTTAGACAATCATA
>NW_005213688.1:0-209 GCF_000412655.1 Myotis brandtii
AATACTAAAGAATAATGTAAATGAAACAGTTAGCACAATATCTGGCACATAGTTAATACTGTATAAATTATAGTTACTATTATTACTGAACAAAAATTAATAGAATAAAGCTCATTGTGACTACAAAGAAATTATGGATGGACCCTATCAGCCTTTCCCAAAATTGAAATGGTATCAGTGAACAGTCAATGCAGAATTTAGCTTTTAAG
>NW_005213689.1:0-209 GCF_000412655.1 Myotis brandtii
GATCAAATTGGCAGAGATAAAAACAATTGATAACATTCATTGTGTTAAGAATGTGGGGGGAAATGGAAACTTTCATGCATGACGGATAGCTGGATGAATTACTGCCATTTCCTTTAGCAGTACCAAAATTAAAAGCACACAAGAATATATCCTTCAGAAATACCATTTTAGATAGCTAAAGATACATGTACTAGGCAGAATATTCATTA
>NW_005213690.1:0-209 GCF_000412655.1 Myotis brandtii
GCCGGCCCTCGGCCGCGGTTTCACAGACGCCGGACGAAGACAGGCGATGACTGTCCTCCGGGTCGTTATGTTTGAACGGCGTCTGCTTTTCCGTTTATTTCTAAATCTGGGAGCACAGGGAACGGGCTGTTTAGCTCAGGCCTGTGTCCCCGGACGGCCATTCATCACTGTCCACCGAGCCCGGAGCTGAGCCTCAGCCGCTGGCTGGG
>NW_005213691.1:0-209 GCF_000412655.1 Myotis brandtii
AAACCTAATGGTTATGCTAACCATTAGAATGAGTTACAGAAATAGATTATGAAACCATTTCTGGAGCTTTCACAGTAAAAGTGATCCTCCCAAAATGACCATTGTCAAGGGGGAGGTAGCGGGTGTGTATGCAAAAGACCCCGTGAAGACTCTATAGACAACTGGAATTCGTATATTACTAACTAGGAATGCCAAATGATACAACCACT
>NW_005213692.1:0-209 GCF_000412655.1 Myotis brandtii
ACAGTAAGTGAGCTCCCTCTGCTCCAAGTCCCAGCACAGAGGGCTCCTGTCCCTGCTGCCTTCGGACCAGGATCAAGGGTCACCAACCAGTGCCCAGCCTGTTTTCCTGGCTGCCCAAGGCCGCCCTGACATTTGCACTTTCTCTTTCTATAACTTCCTTTATTTCAATTCGTGACACCTGCCATTATGTTTCCTTCTTTTTATTCTTT
>NW_005213693.1:0-209 GCF_000412655.1 Myotis brandtii
TGAATGAAGCATCAGAAGACCTGTCTCGGGACTGCAGCAGGCCACGCAGGTGACTGCCCCTGCCACAGCTCACTCCCCCTCGGTGTCTGTGTGTGGACAGCAAGCCTTGGTGCCATTTCTGCCTCAGCCAGGAGAGACCACCTTTAAGGACGCCTCCAGCACAAGCACAGCGGGAGCAGCAGGCACTGCCCAGTCCCTCACTGGCCTGG
>NW_005213694.1:0-209 GCF_000412655.1 Myotis brandtii
CCTCCCCCTATTGGGGTGGGGTGGTGCAATCAGGGGCAGGCTGTCCATGGGGAGGGGCTGAGATCAGGGGTGGGCCGGCTGAGGGGAGGGGCTGCAGGCCTATTATGGTGTGGTGAGCTGGCCTGGAGCAAGGGTGGGGGCATTTGGCTGGCTGCCGGCTCTTGATCTGGGTGGGAGAGTCTGATCAGGAACAGGCCAGCAGGGGGGAG
>NW_005213695.1:0-209 GCF_000412655.1 Myotis brandtii
ACTTTTGGCTCTTCATTAGCTTCCTCCCTTCAATGAGCAGGTTCACTTTTCTCCTCATTTTGTCTTTGAGAGATAGTGAATCTCCTGTTGTTCCCTCCAAGCAATGAGGCCTCTGAGCAGATTCCTGGCTGTTACTTGGGTACATCCTGAAGAAAGAAGTGAGATCACATGGGATGTTCTGGGGCCTGGGAGTGTTGGATAAACGTCAC
>NW_005213696.1:0-209 GCF_000412655.1 Myotis brandtii
ATGTTTATTGCTGATGACATATTTCAAGAAAAAAAAAACCTGGCTCTACAATTAAGATATAAGTACACAAGCCAATTGTAATCTTTTAATGGATTTTACGTTTCTCAAGAAATGAGTAAATTGCTGGTTTCTGAGTGTTTAATAAACCTTTTTGAATAAATAAATGGTCCAAAAGTTCAAATAAAAGAGTTCAAGATGCTCAATGAATT
>NW_005213697.1:0-209 GCF_000412655.1 Myotis brandtii
CATCCAGGCTCCTCACGTGGCCATGGCATACGGGGCCCGGTGCCCGAGGGGGCGGTCTCTCTCGCTCTCCGTTCTCTCAGCCCCTCATCTTTCCCTCACATGTACTTTGTTATGGGAGGGAGAAAAAAGGAGCAGGGAAAATTGTCTCGTTAATGGAAACATTTATAAAGAGGCCATGTTTCCGAAGGCTAGCCCGGCTGCTCATGATC
>NW_005213698.1:0-209 GCF_000412655.1 Myotis brandtii
CATCCAGGCTCCTCACGTGGCCATGGCATACGGGGCCTGGTGCCCGAGGGGGCGGTCTCTCTCGCTCTCCATTCTCTCAGCCCCTCCTCTTTCCCTCCCATGTACTTTGTTATGGGAGGGAGAAAAAAGAAGCAGGGAATATTGTCTAGTTAACGGAAACATTTATAAAGAAGCCATGTTTCCGAAGGCTAGCCCGGCTGCTCATGATC
>NW_005213699.1:0-209 GCF_000412655.1 Myotis brandtii
TTCTGAGGACTGACAAGAGAAAGTAAACAAGACAAGATATCCTGACAAATATAGTGTCCTCAGCAAGGTCATTCCCTTTCCTACTCCCTCTCGCCATCATAGACCAGTGCTCCACTTCCATTCGCTTAACTCGGCTTTATTTTGCTTCGTAATACTTGTCAGCCTCTCCCACATTTTACAGTGACTTGTGTCTTTATTTTCTCTCATTC
>NW_005213700.1:0-209 GCF_000412655.1 Myotis brandtii
GAAATCAATAAAAATATATATTTTTAAAAAAATAAAATGTCATGTTTCATCAAATGTAAAACATACCAATGGTAGAACACTTCATTATTTTATGAATCATCAAGGGAGGGCAATACTATCAACTAACTTGATATGCTATTCATTTAAATATTCAAAATGAATCACTTTCTGGAATACTCAAATATGAAGAAAATGTCCAGCTCTAAATG
>NW_005213701.1:0-209 GCF_000412655.1 Myotis brandtii
CAGGTATTCTACCCATTTTTTAATTGGGTTATTTGTGTTTCTGGTGTTGAGTTCTCTGACTTCTTTATAAAGTTAGAATACTAACTCCTTATTGGATGTGTCATTGGCAAATATCTTTTTCCATTTAGTAGGATGTCTTTTTATTTTGTTGATGGTTTCTCTTATTGTGCAAAAACTTTGTAGTTTGATGTAGTCCTATTTATTTTTTT
>NW_005213702.1:0-209 GCF_000412655.1 Myotis brandtii
CCTAACCCTAACCCTAACCTTAACTCTATTTCTAACCATAACCATAACCGTACCCCTAACCCTAACCTGAACTCTATTTCTAACCCTAACCATAACCCTAACCCTATTTCTAAACCTAACCCTAACCCTAATTCTATTTCTAACCCTAACCCTAACCCTACCCTAAGCCTAGACCTAAACCTAACCCTAACCCTAACCCTAGCCCTAAC
>NW_005213703.1:0-209 GCF_000412655.1 Myotis brandtii
ACTGTTCCCAATCCTGAGCATCCAGAGGGAACAGAAGTCGCTCGGACCTCATTTGCTTGGGGAAGCGGCCCACACCCCAGATTGTTATACCGCTGGCAGATCAGAGGAACTTCTTTTTGATTTCCTTTGTTGCATAATTGCTCCCTAGCCATCTGCCCAGGCTGTTCCTGCTGCCTTCCTGGGCTGATGGAGCAGCCCTGGGCTGCGTG
>NW_005213704.1:0-209 GCF_000412655.1 Myotis brandtii
TCCCCACAGGCAAGGCCGAGGGACCCCACCTGCTGGAGGGACTCTGCTCACACTGCAGGCACCCTTCAAGCCCCAGCCCTGCCCCAGGTGAGGCTGGCCGGGGAGGGACCACTGGAGTTTGTCTCCAGGGAGTGTCCGGCCCATACTGCCCTGCTGGCCACATTCTAATTGATTTACTTTCAGTGAGCACGAATCCATGCACTGGGCCT
>NW_005213705.1:0-209 GCF_000412655.1 Myotis brandtii
TTATATGTGGAATCTAGAAAACAAAATAAATGAACAAGACAGAAACAAACTGATGGGTACAGAGAACAAACTGACAGTTGACAGAAGAGAGGGAGGTTAGGGGACTGGGTGACAAAGGTAAAGGAATTAAGAGGTACAAATTGGCAGTT
This sequence comes from Myotis brandtii, assembly GCF_000412655.1. Lineage (NCBI taxonomy): Eukaryota > Metazoa > Chordata > Mammalia > Chiroptera > Vespertilionidae > Myotis > Myotis brandtii. Next base: position 150 of record NW_005213705.1, read on the forward strand.
ATAAAATTAGAATATCATTGACTACACTCCCTATGGCAGTGGTCGGCAGCAAACTGTGGC
>NW_005213706.1:0-209 GCF_000412655.1 Myotis brandtii
CGGGAGACGGGGGCGTGGCCACGAGCCGGAGGGAAGGGCAGAAGGGTCTGGGCGGGGACAAGGGTCTGGGGGCGGAAGTTGGGTCGGTGGTGTCACACCCCCGCCCGGGTCGGCTGCAGTCTGACTCCGAGCGGTTGGAAGTATCCCTGAGACCTGTGAGCACGGACCCATGGTACCTTAGTGGCCTTTCCGCGCGTGGACCCCGCGCC
>NW_005213707.1:0-209 GCF_000412655.1 Myotis brandtii
CAGCATGTAATGCATTAAGCTCTGGGTTTGAAATCTTTCTCTGAAACAAGCAACCAAACAAAAATAAAATGCTTGGGATTCCCCAGTTCAGATTTTTGGTTCTCCAACTGAGAGGATTTGTGCTTGCTTGTGGGATGTGTAAGTAACGGGAACCAGCCACTGGCTGGTCTGCGTGGAGCTGGTACTGAAATAGTGCTTCCCCCTCGCAG
>NW_005213708.1:0-209 GCF_000412655.1 Myotis brandtii
TGTGTGTGTGTGTGTGTGTGTGTTTTTTGTTTTTGTTTTTTAATCAACTTAAGGAAGTTCCCTCTAGTCCTAGTTTGCTGAGAGTTCATATCAAGAATGCCTTTTCTACATCAGGTGGTATGATCATATGATTTTTCTTCTTTAGCCTATTGATGTAATGAATTACATTAATTGATGTTCAAATGTTGAGCCAGCTTTTCATACTTGGA
>NW_005213709.1:0-209 GCF_000412655.1 Myotis brandtii
TTTTCTCAGAAGGTCCAAAGTCTCATTCCAAATTTGGGAGACAAAGCTGAAGAACATATAAATAAGGAAGACTTACACCATATTGTGCCCCAGAATTTGAGAAGCAAGAATTCCTCTGGGGCCACTAGCACTAGCAAAATGAAAAAGACTCTGAATAAATTTGGCTAAGGCATCTTCTGATTTACAATATAACACTTTTATATTGCAAG
>NW_005213710.1:0-209 GCF_000412655.1 Myotis brandtii
CCTATAGATGAAAAGGTCTAACTAGAAAAGGCCTTCAATTTATGTTGGTTACTGTAACAACAATTTAATTTGGAGAAAAGTTTAAGCCACAAAACTGAATAGAAAATATTTTTAAAACCCCACATTACCCAAATTTAAAGAATAAAATACTATGGCATATTTCCTTCAGGTTTGTTTTTACAGAAAGTAAATTAACAAAATTCAGGTCC
>NW_005213711.1:0-209 GCF_000412655.1 Myotis brandtii
GTTATGAAGTAGCAACGAAAATAATCTTATGGTTAGGTCACAACATAAGGAACTGTAAATACAGGGCCAGAAGGTTGAGAACCACTGATTAAACCCTCAGTTCTCATTTCCTCATCTGTAAAGTGGGGATAATTATAACAATACCTCCCTCATAGGGTTATTAATCTTAAATGTGTCAATATATTCAAAGTGCTTCATAAAATACCTGA
>NW_005213712.1:0-209 GCF_000412655.1 Myotis brandtii
GCTGTGTCTAATCACAGGATGGAGAATCTGGGGAAGGCGCCTAGTTTGAAGGGTTTAGGCTGAAAGGAAAAGCTGGGTGCAGGAGGAACCTGGCCACGGCACTGCCCTGGGCTCCCCGTGTCCCCACTGTGGAGACCCCCGTGTCCTCTCCCACCGCGAGGAGCGGCTCCCTGTGGGCGCTGTGGGCAGAGCCGGAAGTGGGCAGCATG
>NW_005213713.1:0-209 GCF_000412655.1 Myotis brandtii
TTTTACTTCATAGACAGGATTGCTACATCATGGCGGGTTTGTTACCTCATAGACAGATCGTGATTTCATAAAGAGAACTGTTACTGCATAGTCTGGATTGTGACTTCATAGAAAGGATTGCGACTTCATAGACAGAATTGTGACTTCACATACAGGACTGTTTATTCATAGTCAGGATTGTGACTTCATAGACAGAATTGCTACTTCAT
>NW_005213714.1:0-209 GCF_000412655.1 Myotis brandtii
AATTCAAAATTTTCATAGAATATAATATCTGTATTTTATGCAAAAGGATGAACATAATTAAACCTAAAAGCATTGCAACGTTTTTCAATGTCAATTGCATATTTTTGGTAACCTCTTCAAAATAGTATAATTTTTCAGAATAAAACAATACAAACAGGTGCAGAAGATATTCAATTTTGCATTTATAACATCATAGATTAACTTATAAT
>NW_005213715.1:0-209 GCF_000412655.1 Myotis brandtii
CTTCAGATAAGAGAGTTCCCTATACATAATATAATATATCTTTATTTATTGAAATTTCAAGTATATGACATTCATTTACCTTAAGTGTAGGCTTTGGTGTTGTGTATGTTTTGTTACTATTATAAATAAGACTGTTTCCTCTCTACTCATTGCTCATTGGTCAAGGAATTAAAGAGAAATCTATAGACTGGCCAGCAGCCTATGCAGTG
>NW_005213716.1:0-209 GCF_000412655.1 Myotis brandtii
CCTCAGCCTGGCCGGCAATCGAGGCCTATCAGGGGGCTGACCAGCCGGGGGGAGGGACCGCAGGAGGTTGGCCAGCCGGCCCCCTGATCAGGGCTGGGGGGAGGGACCGTGGGAGGTTGGCCAGCTGGTCCCCTGATTGGGGCCAATGTGGGGGACCAGCTGGGTAGTGGGGGAGGAGCCGAGGGAGGTTGGTCGGCTGGCCCCCCCCT
>NW_005213717.1:0-209 GCF_000412655.1 Myotis brandtii
CCTCCTGGTTCATAGTTCGACACTCAACCACTGAGCCCCACCAGCTGGACGCAAATATTTATAATAAAAATTGAATGGTGCCAAACTGAGGCCAAGGGATGTTAAAAACTTGCCCAAGATTTCACAGATGTAAGTTAATCAAATGCAAAAGTCTAGCCCTTCCTATTTCACACACCAAGAGAAGGACTAGGGACCACAATTTAGAATCC
>NW_005213718.1:0-209 GCF_000412655.1 Myotis brandtii
ACATTAGGGTTGTTGTAAAGATTAGGGATTAGGGGATCAAAGCCTGGCACACAGGAGGCCCTCAACACAAGACAGTTCTTCTCCTTGTCATTATTAAAATGCAGGTGAGTACAGAATTAGAAGCACAGAGAAAGGCCTCCCAGTAGTGGGAACAGTGCAAGGGAAACAAAGACAGGAGGCAGGAATGTGCAGCGTGTGAGGACGGAACA
>NW_005213719.1:0-209 GCF_000412655.1 Myotis brandtii
CCTGAGTATAAATACTTCTTTATAATATAATTCTCTCAAGTAACCAATGTGGTTTCTTTTCCTGACCGGACTCTGGTGGATATATGATCCACATCTTGCCAGAAAGACCTACAACTTATTGTGGCCAGGTTTTTCAATCTAAAATAAATGGTGAGACAAATCATGACTTTCCTTTACTCAACTCTCCAATGGCTTTCCATCTCATTCAG
>NW_005213720.1:0-209 GCF_000412655.1 Myotis brandtii
CAGAAAGAAACTGATGATGACTCAATAGCTGCTTCTTGAGAGTGATTTAACTATCAAAGGATTAAGGAAACCCCTTGGGAAAGCCCTCAGATATTTAAGCAAACAGGGCTTTCTTCATTATGGTGACACAAGAGCCAAATATAAAGGAAAGGATGCTGACTGCATTATCTTATAAGATGGTTGGATATCCTTTCTTTGTTTTTCTTCTG
>NW_005213721.1:0-209 GCF_000412655.1 Myotis brandtii
GCTAATAAGACTGCTCTATATTCAAACACCAGAGAGGCCCTCAGGGGAAAAATTATATAAATCTGGTGTGAGCCCCTAATTTCAGGGGTCACATCATCTCACTTTCTGCCTGCTTTTGGTCACTCTCCACTGCCTTTAAATTGTTGCTTTTTAAATATTTTGTGCAGAGTTCATCCTTGTTTTCTGAGGAAAGCTTCGTTCCATGCAAG
>NW_005213722.1:0-209 GCF_000412655.1 Myotis brandtii
TGTCTGTGCCTGACCTCCCTCTCCGGTCCTCCCGAGGTAGGCGGAGCCTCGGCTGGGGGCGGCGCGCGGGTCTGCTGGGGTGTGGGACGAGAGGGGGTCTCCCGCGTGGGGCTGGGAGGAGGCCGAGAGGGTGCGTGAAGTCCGCCTTCTTGGGATCCGGTTGGCCGGAGAGGCTGTATGGACAAATGATACCACGCCCCCTGGCCACC
>NW_005213723.1:0-209 GCF_000412655.1 Myotis brandtii
GATCTCTTCCCACCCACCCTCCCCTGCCTTCTGTGGCTGTTTGGAAACCAAGGTAGATGACTAAATGGAGTGATACAAATGCTCGAGTTCTGTAGAATTTTGGAGTTGGTGGATAATGATCCCAGAGAAGAAATTTGTGGGTAGGCCATGCTTATGAAACTCTTTCCATCTCCCCTGGTTTGGTGTTTGGTGGGCGGGGCTGGGGGGTG
>NW_005213724.1:0-209 GCF_000412655.1 Myotis brandtii
TTATAAAGTCACTTGTATGAGTGCCCCTGAAGGAAATGAATATTTAAAAAATGGGTTGAAACTCCACAATCCTGGCTAAATTGTCTAAATTCTCTGCTGGAACCTACCACACAGGATTATAGTGAGAAAATGAAATATAACAGTGTGCCTTGTAAACTCCTAAAGGCTGTTTGTTTACTCTCCTACAACTTTCTCCTGCTTGCTGTGGG
>NW_005213725.1:0-209 GCF_000412655.1 Myotis brandtii
GTTCTTATCTTTGTTCCTCTATAGGTAAAGTGTTGTTGTTATTGATTTTGTTTTCCTCTACTTTTCTGGAATATTTTTATAGTTATTTTCTGTAATTTGAAAATGTTATATCTAGGTATAGGGGAGGGTTTTTTTGTTTGTCTGATCATTTGTTTGTTTTTTGGGCATTATTCTATTTAGTGTTCTCTGAGCTTTCTGGATGTAGTTTT
>NW_005213726.1:0-209 GCF_000412655.1 Myotis brandtii
CAGGCACTGTGGGCCTGGCACTGCCCTGGGTTTTCAGGCCAGTGCAAGGCACCGCTGCCACTCCCTATGCCATGTCCAAAGCCTGTCTATGGCCCAGCTGGGCCTCAGTGTCCCATGGGAAGATTATGGAATGGCAGCCACACAATATAGGGGCCCAAGTGAATAGGCTGCAGAAACCACAGGGCCCCATACCACCCTCTCAGCCCCCT
>NW_005213727.1:0-209 GCF_000412655.1 Myotis brandtii
GCATTATGCTAAGTGAAATAAATCAGAATAGATACAGAGAACAGATAGGTGGTTGTCAGAGGTCGGGGTAAGGGTGGGCAAAATGAGTGAAGGTGGTCAAAAGGTGCAAACTTTCAGTTATTAAATAAATAAGTCATGAAAATACAATATACAGCTTAGTGACTATAATTAATTAATTAATAATAATGTATTGCATATTTGAAATTACT
>NW_005213728.1:0-209 GCF_000412655.1 Myotis brandtii
CTCCCGCGGGGTGGGTGCTGTGGGCTGAGCTCTCCTTGGAATCCTGGTGAGTCTGCTGAGACAGCGCTCTCCCATCCACACAACTTCTGAGACTCCAGCCCATTGAGATGGACCGAGAACCACCCTGAGCCTGACCCCTTGCGGACAAGGCTTTTAGGCCGGGGCCCAGAATGTGAAAATGATGCCAGATAGGCCAGGGCCACCTGGAC
>NW_005213729.1:0-209 GCF_000412655.1 Myotis brandtii
CGAGGTCCCTTCTTAGGCAGCGGTGCCCGGCCCTGTCTGGTGTTTTAACCACAACCCCACGGGTGCTCGCGACTTGCTCCGGCCCGGGCCTTCCTTGGTCGCAGAGGCCGCAAGCCAGAGGCTCGGGGACGCGCGCCACCAGTTCCGTCTTTCGCCCGGGGCTCTGCTGCGCGCTTCCCAGGGAAGGTCACTGGGAGGGCAGGACCGGG
>NW_005213730.1:0-209 GCF_000412655.1 Myotis brandtii
AAAAGACCGTGCAGCCCTGCCAGGCCAATTTTGGGGGGAAGCTTGAACCCAAAGAAACTAGAGGATTATTTGTGTGCCAAAGTCATTTCTGCCTCGAAGATACTGGAGGGGTAGGGGTGATGAAGTCAAGGCACAGAGCACATTCACTGGAAAGACTTACAAGATAACTTTTCCTGCATTAAGCTGGGTCCCAAAGGCTACATTCTCAG
>NW_005213731.1:0-209 GCF_000412655.1 Myotis brandtii
AGGTTGCTTTGTTCTTCATCATAATAGATGTACTAGAATTTATGTAGCCAATCTATATTGCTGCACCTGGGAAAGTTTCCATTTTGCCATTATGGACAATATTGAACAGCCTTGCAGATAGATAATATTTGTATGAATCCATGTGGTAGCTTAATTAAGCCAAAGTAAATTGATCTGGGTCCTAGATCCACCAGTTTCTTTTAACCATT
>NW_005213732.1:0-209 GCF_000412655.1 Myotis brandtii
TATTTCGCTCGTGGGAGGGCTGTTTCCCGTATTATTGGGGGTTCGGTGCTCACATAGTCCAAACCTTTCAGGACACCACATGCAATTTCTCAACCTGAGAAGTATTAACAGACCTGCAAGTAAACCGTGGTTGTGTAAGTACTTAGCTAAATTCCTCACGTGCGAATTAAAAAGAGACTGCCGATCCCAGCAGTACATCTGCAAACGTT
>NW_005213733.1:0-209 GCF_000412655.1 Myotis brandtii
AATTAGTTTGTACACCTCATTTACCTACAGGCGAAGTCAATAATATCAATGGGATTTTTATCACCCCACTGTTTTTTTCCACAAGGGCAGGACTAATCATTTACAAATGGACCATTTCCAAATGTAAATCCTAAACCACAGGTCAACATGACTAACTCTGCACTTATATAACTTCCCAAGGTCATATGTAGAACCTCACCTATAGAAGG
>NW_005213734.1:0-209 GCF_000412655.1 Myotis brandtii
TTACATTCCCACCAGCTTGACTCTTCTTTCTTTCATTTTCCACATAAAATCACATCTGATGTTTACAGGGTGTTTAACCACAAAATAAAATCTCCTGAGTCTAGATCCTCATAATCTCTACTATTGCTTGCAATGAACTCCTAACTGGACTCTACTTCCTTGCTCTCTCTTGTTCAATCTATGCTACTCACTTCTCACTTCTTTCAAAT
>NW_005213735.1:0-209 GCF_000412655.1 Myotis brandtii
GTGTGTACTGTCATCTGAAAAGGCAAAATGGCCCCAGGGAATTTTCTCTATGAAGCAGTAATAAGCAATAAGAGCAGGAGACAGAAGGAAGGGACACTTTAATCCTATAGGAGTTTGTCATTTTCTTCTTTCTCAGAAGCATATTTGAAAGCAGAGGCTGCAAAGGCTGAAGCACGAAGGTTGGAGGAGATTCAAAGGCAGAACCAGCA
>NW_005213736.1:0-209 GCF_000412655.1 Myotis brandtii
GTGATCCTGGGTACATTACTTCACCTCTCTGAGCCTCTTTGTCTGTAAAATAGAAGTAATAGAATGTACCTCGTAAGGTGATTGTGAGAAATCAAAAGAGTTAATATTCAAAAATTTAGGAAACGCCTACGTGATTGTTAAAGATAAACATTTATAACAATTGTTACATTATTTATAATAATTATAATTGTTAAAGAATAACATTAATA
>NW_005213737.1:0-209 GCF_000412655.1 Myotis brandtii
GATCCGGCCTGCGGGCCGTAGTTTGCCCATGGCTGGGTTAGATACTTGCCCCTGGTCCTCCTAGTCAGCCCTGAAGAGACAGCTATCTTCACTGTCATCTAGACCAGTGGCCATGAATGGGAAGGAGGGTATTGAAGAAAACTTTCTTGAAGCACCTCTCTGGCCTTGGCCTGCTTGGCACTGTTTCTCCCCCTCCAGCTGCAGTTGTT
>NW_005213738.1:0-209 GCF_000412655.1 Myotis brandtii
ATATAGGATTATTGACTACACTAGAGGCCCAGTGCACAACATTTGTGCACTGGATGGAGGGGTCCTTCAGCCCAACCTGCACCCTCCTGCAGTTTGGGATTCCCCAGGGGATGACTAATTGGTCCTTAGCACTGCCATGGAGGCAGGAGGGGCTCCTGCCACTGCCGCTGAACACGCTGCCATGAACCTGGCTTCTGGCTGAGTGGTGC
>NW_005213739.1:0-209 GCF_000412655.1 Myotis brandtii
CAATGTGCACAAATCCATGCACCAGGCCACTAGTATTTTAGAAAAATGAAACTTATAGGTAAAATACTAATTCAGAGAATTCAGATGATGTTTAGATCATATGTAGATTATAAAGAAAGTAATAATGTTCCAATAAAACCCATTGGACAAAATACATTTGCATCAGTTTAGATATTCAACTTTTATTCATACACTTTGAAAAACAGAGA
>NW_005213740.1:0-209 GCF_000412655.1 Myotis brandtii
AGGCGGAACCGAGGCGCAAGGCTTGGCGGGGGGGCCATGGAGAGCATTCCCGGGGCGCTGCGTCATAGAGTGGGAGACGACCCCTCCTACAGGGTCAACCTTGCACCCCAAACGCGGTCCAGGACGCCCCCATCTTTGCATAGCATCTTCTCTAGAAGCCTTACAAGATGCACAAAGCGATGCTTTCAGATGGGCAACCCTTGTAATAT
>NW_005213741.1:0-209 GCF_000412655.1 Myotis brandtii
CCGGGAATCGAACCAGCGACCTTTCAGGGCCTGGGATGATGCTCCAACCACGGAGCCGCCAGCCAGAGTGCGTGAGTGACTTCCTGCCGCTGCTGGAAGCTGGCGGGGGAGCTGTGTGTGTGCTGCCCATTGTGTGTGGGACTGGATGTCACCGCTTAACCTTTCGTATCTGGAGGAGAGCGGGAAGGAAGAGAAATGAGAGGAAGATA
>NW_005213742.1:0-209 GCF_000412655.1 Myotis brandtii
TCAACTAAATTTTGTATGTATTCAGGAATATGAACTTCTTTGCTATCTGTGGCACAGTGATTTATACAATAAGTACTCGTGAAGTATTTATTATGTTAATGAACTCCTATTGAGCATGTTATTGACAAATTTCTGACTTCTTTTTTCCCAACATATGATGCTTAAGATCTTATGCTAGTTGTATTCATATAGCTGATATTTCTCTCTGT
>NW_005213743.1:0-209 GCF_000412655.1 Myotis brandtii
GTACCTGTACAGGACAGAGTGTTTAATATGATGAAACCATAAAGAGTACTGCCATACTAGCCTTGAATCATCATTTTAAAAAGACAATCCTATGATAATTATGCACAAGGCTACATGTTAAAATATTTAATTCTTATTGTAATATTTAACTAAATGTACTTTAAAACGCCATTATTTCTGAAACTACAAGACTGATTATCTTTGTTCCT
>NW_005213744.1:0-209 GCF_000412655.1 Myotis brandtii
TGTCCATGGACATTCCTGATTGTCAGCCTTCCCTCCAATTCCCTGCGCATAGCACAGCGTCATGCCTTGGGAGGTTCATGGAAATGACCTTCCCACTGGGAAGGAAAATCCCAGCAACATTTATTTATGTTTATTTTTAAATATATTTTTATTGACTTTAGAGATGGAAAGAAAGGGAAAGATATAAACATCAATGATGAGAGAGAATC
>NW_005213745.1:0-209 GCF_000412655.1 Myotis brandtii
TCTCTGTCACTGTGACACACATTTATTACTGATCCTTGTTCACCTGCAGTCTTCAGATATTTTGAAAACTAAATATCTTAGGATTAAATTTTTACATACACACAGACATATATTCAATTTTTATTATTCCATATTTTAATATTGGCAGATATTTTGCAAAACTATTATAAAGGACATTTATTTGAAGTAAGTAGTCAATTTTAAAACAC
>NW_005213746.1:0-209 GCF_000412655.1 Myotis brandtii
GCACCCCAACCTAGGCAGGAGATTGTACCTGCATCCCCGGTATGTGCCCTAGACCAGGAATCAAACCCCTGACCCTTTAGTGAATGGGCCAGACACTCTGACCTGTGAGCCACATCGACCAGAACTCAAGTAATTCTTTGATATCTCAAATAGAGGACATAGAGGGGAAAAGAATCATTTTTGAGTTTTGGGGTTCTGAGAACTCTTTC
>NW_005213747.1:0-209 GCF_000412655.1 Myotis brandtii
GCATATGGGGATAATTTGAAAATATATGTGCCATAGTTACATAAAATGTTAACATTAGGGATAGATAAGTGAAGGGTGTACTGAAACTCTCTTACTATCCTTGCAATTCTTTGAAAACAAAATGTTTTTAAAAAATATTACACACTAAAATACTTGTATTTTTCTCCCAAAAGATTAAAATATATGTCTGGTTAGCATAAATATTGAAA
>NW_005213748.1:0-209 GCF_000412655.1 Myotis brandtii
ATTTCTAGATAAATATTTTTCTTCAGCTTAGATATATTTTAGTAGAAGTGCCAAAAAGAGAAATGTTATCAAATAGATTAGAAAAAAATCTTATCTTGATTTTTCAAATTACTTAGGAATTTTTAGGCTGTTAGAAGAGGAGGCCGAGGTAGAAGAGGAACAGAAGAAGGAGAGAAGACTAATGCTTCAGATTATGCTTTATTTTTATG
>NW_005213749.1:0-209 GCF_000412655.1 Myotis brandtii
TCGTTCAAGGCTCAGTCGTGTTGAGAATGTTAAAGCCGATTGAGTTATACGAGTCGCACAGTGTGCAGAGGCGACTGGGCAGCTACGGGCCCCGTCCCTCCTCAGGACAGAGAGCGTGGTGGCCTGAGAGCGAAGGTCGCCGTCCGCCTTCCCACCACACCCCTTTGCCTCTCAGAGGTGCCAGTCCTGACTGTGGCTCTGATTCCCTC
>NW_005213750.1:0-209 GCF_000412655.1 Myotis brandtii
CGAACCCTGTGGGCCCTCCTCTTCTGCCCTCCCCTGACCCGTGTTCCCTCCCCTGACCGGTGTTCCCTCCCCTGACCCGTCTTGCACTCTGGATGCTGCTCATTATCATCTGCTCTTCAGGTGTCTTGCTCTGTGGTTTCACGTGGAGGCTGGCTGCTGTGTGGACTCTCAAGAGATTAGAAACAGAGGAGAGTTCAGAACAGTCGTTC
>NW_005213751.1:0-209 GCF_000412655.1 Myotis brandtii
GATTTTTCAATCCTCACATCCATGTCTGCCCACCAATGAAAAAACTACATATGCATCATTCAAGAAACCACCCAAACTGTGTGGCTATTATTCATTTCCCCTCCTCAGGAAAGAGAATCAGATCATATAGATAGTGAGGCAGACCATCAGATGTAAACAGAGAAGCCCCAGTCTCAGATTTGGGGAAAAATATCCTCGGGTGAGCAAAT
>NW_005213752.1:0-209 GCF_000412655.1 Myotis brandtii
GCACCCCAGGCTCACCTGCTGGTCATGTGACCGAAGGTCCTCCCGTCCCCCCACCTTCTCTCCTGACCCGCCCCTGGCAGCCCCTCGGACCCGGGCTCCAGGGTCCCGGGTTCTGCGGGTTGGCCCGGCTCTGGTCCTCCCCCGCCCGGTGACTGACTGTCTTCGGGGGCTCGCCAGGCTGTCCATCAGCAGATTCTGCGCAACAGGCT
>NW_005213753.1:0-209 GCF_000412655.1 Myotis brandtii
GCACCCCAGGCTCACCTGCTGGTCATGTGACCGAAGGCCCTCCCCTCCCCCTACCTTCTCTCCTGACCCCCCCCTGGCAGCCCCTCAGGTCCCGGGCTCCAGGGTCCCGGGTTCTGCGGGTCGGCCCGGCTCTGGTCCTCCCCCGCCCGTGACTGACTGTCTTTGGGTGCTTGCCAGGCTGTCCATCAGCAGATTCTGCGCAACAGGCT
>NW_005213754.1:0-209 GCF_000412655.1 Myotis brandtii
AGATGGAAATATGGACAATGAAGAGTAGTGTTCATATTGCAGGGGAACTATAGGCAGCCTTACACACAGTAACAGGAAGGCCAAAGCCAGGTTGTCTGGAATATGACAGAAAAGGCAGAAACGGTGGCTGGGGTGCTGGATCCGGGTCAGCCAGGTAGCTGGGCGGTTTAAGAAGTAAAGTAGCTTAGTGATAACCATAAGCAGGAAAT
>NW_005213755.1:0-209 GCF_000412655.1 Myotis brandtii
TCTGGTATGAATGAATCAAAATTATACTTTTTTTTTTGGTCAGATCCCCCGGAAATATATTTTTTTGGTGAACCACAAAATTTTAGTAATCAGTTTGTGTGCCATGAGACTTAAAAGGGTGAAAATGGCTGGCCCAGCCCACTGAGGGATGCTGTGCTGACGTCCTCAATGCCCTGATGTCAATACCCTGGCAAAGGACTCCAGTGCCC
>NW_005213756.1:0-209 GCF_000412655.1 Myotis brandtii
GAGGCTGGTAGCTGGCTGTGGACACAAAGGGAGAGAGGGCTGAACTAAACAAGCAGGCCTGGGGAGGCACCAGACCCCACCCAGAGTTTGGTTCATACCCCTCCCCTTCCTGCTTCCTAATGCTCTCAACACCCACCCACCCCCATCTCCTCAGGATCCAACCATCTGCCTGCCCCAGAGAGCTGATTTAGGAAGACTCAGGGGCATGC
>NW_005213757.1:0-209 GCF_000412655.1 Myotis brandtii
GAGCCGAGTAGTTGTTCCAACTGTATGGCACTCAAAGATGAAATTTTTCACCATCTGCAAAAGTTTGCTAACCCCAGGTCTAATATATATATTACCCTCAGTTATCACAGGAGTCCAATGAAAATATATATGTATATGATTAATGTCATTATAACTTTGGTTCAAACTAACGTTTAGGATATATTTTAAATAAAATAAAATATATCCCT
>NW_005213758.1:0-209 GCF_000412655.1 Myotis brandtii
CGTGAGGGGCCTCCGTGAGTGACACCCTGACAGCAGCAAGAAGAGGATGTTTCCCTCCCCCTGGGCCTCTCGGCCTTGAGAAATCATCGCGATTCGCCTTCGACAGGAACGCGTCCGCGGGCTGCAGGCCTCTGCCCACGGCGGGCTCTGGCTTCTGCCCCTTTTAACCTCTTTTTTCCCCTGTTTTGTTCTCACCGCTCAGGCATCCA
>NW_005213759.1:0-209 GCF_000412655.1 Myotis brandtii
TATGGAATGAAATGAGGAATGAACGCAGGTGTGGGGGCGCATTCTGTGCGTCCGCGGGCAACCATGGAAAGACAGGGCCGCGCTCCCTCCCTGAGCACACGGAGAAGCCACAGGATAAAGATGTGTCCACGTGCCCAGCACTGTGTCCCAACCGCATTTGGGATATGGTTAGATCCAGGCAAATGGGGCCAGCGTTTCCAGGGTTTCCA
>NW_005213760.1:0-209 GCF_000412655.1 Myotis brandtii
ATAAAGGGATTATTAGGTCATAAAAATTGTAAATTGTAAATTGTGTTTAAACAAGCACAAAATACAAAAAAAAAAAAACACAAAATAAACAGCCCGGCCAGTGTGGCTCAGAGGTTAAATGTCAACCTATGAACCAGGAGGTCATGACTGGATTCCTGGTCTGGGCACTCATGGGGTTTCGGGCTCCATCCCCAGTGTGGGGCCTGTGG
>NW_005213761.1:0-209 GCF_000412655.1 Myotis brandtii
GTTAGAGCGTTGTCCTGTGGGTTCAATACCCAGTCAAAGGCATGTACCTGGGTTACAATTCCCTCCCTGCCCCTGGTCTGGCACCTGCGGGAGACAACCAGTCCATATGACTCACTCACATCCTTGTTTCTCTCTCTTTATCTTCCTTTCTCTCTCTTTCTTTCTCTCTCTCCTTCCATCCCTCCCTTCTACTCTCTCTGAAAAGCAAT
>NW_005213762.1:0-209 GCF_000412655.1 Myotis brandtii
TAGCGAAGGTACAGTCAATTACCATGTTTGTCTATAATTAGATAGGATATCTTTCCATTTGTCTTCTAAAATGGGAAACTCCAATTTGCTTACATTTAATCTTTTATTTTGGAAAAAAAACACCCTGAAAGTAGGTACTTATTATGCATAAGACACAATTTCTTTTTTTTTCTTAATATATTTCTTTATTGATTTCAGAGAGGAAGGGA
>NW_005213763.1:0-209 GCF_000412655.1 Myotis brandtii
AGGATGGCCAACTAAATCACTATTAAGTAAACCTCCCGTCCCTGAGGTTGGGGGTGATGCTGAAAGTCCCAGCCCCCTAATCATGCCTGATCTTTCTGTGACCAGCCCCACCCTGAGGGCCCCCCCCCACCACCAAAGTGGCTCATTAGAACAAAAGATGCTCTTATACCCGGGATATTCCAGGATTTTAGAAACTATGTGTCAGGAAC
>NW_005213764.1:0-209 GCF_000412655.1 Myotis brandtii
ACAAAAATAAAGTCTCTTTGGACACGTGCACGAATATAAAAGTCATACAACATATAAAAATATTCAATCATGACAGAAAGTCAAGCAGATAAGGTAAGCAGAAGTTTTAGACCCATTTCAGATAATAGAACTATTGGAGAAAGACTATAATATATCATTAAAATAATTTAAAAAACATAAACCTTAAAGTCATAAAATTCATAAAAATA
>NW_005213765.1:0-209 GCF_000412655.1 Myotis brandtii
TGTGGACAGGCGTCAGTCAGCTCCCGCTCCTTATATGCACCGAGCCTTGTTCTCTGCACTCTCTTCTAGAAGTCTCCAGTTCTGCTTGGCCAACATCTTGATATGGCTCCTGAACTTATATTTTTCTCCCTCCAAGGTCTGCCTCACACGGGTGAGCACCTAAAACCCAGATCAGCAATATCTCACACACCACATGCCCTGTGACTCCA
>NW_005213766.1:0-209 GCF_000412655.1 Myotis brandtii
AGTTCCAAGCCTAACATTCCCAGATTGGAAAAAAAAATTCCATGTAAATCAAGTATACCTTTCATCTACAATTCAGGGAACATTAGTCTTTAAAATTTTCAAGCTCCTCTTATTTGAGTCGCTAGAAAATCCAAATCCATATATCATAAGAGAAATATTCTTTAGGTTAACCTATTATATAAATTAAGTGGGTTCCCACCAATTATCAG
>NW_005213767.1:0-209 GCF_000412655.1 Myotis brandtii
ATGTGGCAAGAACAGAGTGATCTCGAGAAGGGAAGTAACATGAGCCACATGTTTATATGGAGCACTTGAAATGTGGCAGGTCAACACTGACATGTGCTGTGAGTCTACAGCACAACCTCAATGTGAAAGCCATTGTAGGAAATTGAAGGTGAAGTACCTCGTTAATAATTTCTCATTCTGATGTACTGCTGGATCTGATTTGCTAGAAT
>NW_005213768.1:0-209 GCF_000412655.1 Myotis brandtii
CCGGGGGGGACAGGCTTCCAAGGCTTCGAGGCCGCCCTGACTGGTCTCCACAACACGCGACACAGGTCACATGTCATCCCCAGCACAAAATGGCGCCTCCGGGAAGGATGTAGAATAGATCGATCCCAGCGCCCACCCCCTCCTCGGGCCGAGGAGGCGGTGGCGCGGGCGACCCCTGCGCGCACCTCATTTGCATATATAAAAAACGG
>NW_005213769.1:0-209 GCF_000412655.1 Myotis brandtii
TAGTGTAAACAAAACTGTTATATGCACTGGGAAACCAAAAAATTTGTGTGACTCTATTATCATTCATTTTTTTTTTGCAGTAGTCTGGAACTGTGCCTGCGATATCGCCTGTACTATTTCATCCTCACAAATAGCCTAGAGCTTTGTGGATATGCTGTAAACATCTCTACTTTAAAAACATAAAAATACTTTGTATTCCCTGTTTATTG
>NW_005213770.1:0-209 GCF_000412655.1 Myotis brandtii
CCTATCCTAACTTATTCCAATGTTAGTGTTTAATCATATGGATTCTAAGGGAAAATAAAAAAAAGTTTAAGTTAAATTATTTATAAGAGAGTAATTACAAATAAAGTCATGAAAACTATGCTGTAAGAAGGAAACTAAAGTTAGAGAATTGATAATGGATAAAGATTGAAGGTTAATCAATTGATTGTCCCAATGAGTTCATGAATAAC
>NW_005213771.1:0-209 GCF_000412655.1 Myotis brandtii
ATATGGATGTATATATACAGATATATTCCTGATCTCTAAGCACACATACACAATAAATTTTTCTCATATTAAATTTTACTTATCAAGGAACATACATAAAAATAAACTATTTTGCCCTTCAAATGCAAAATTTCTGCATGAAGATTTTTTGATGTAGTCAATTCTAGTACACAAGAAGCCTTGGGAATAAAAGAGAATTTCTTATAATA
>NW_005213772.1:0-209 GCF_000412655.1 Myotis brandtii
CCAAAAGCTGAGCAACAGGAGAAAACGAGAGAGAAGCCGGAGGTCATCACAATTAAAAGTGCGACGCCCCCAGGGCGGGTCCCCACACGGCGGGTGAGCTCGGGGCAGGTGTCCACCCTCCAGGCACCTGGGGAACCCAGGACACCGCTGGGCACCCGCCGGGACAGCTGCTGCTTAGACACGAAAATGAAGAACGAACGAGGCGACGT
>NW_005213773.1:0-209 GCF_000412655.1 Myotis brandtii
AAAAGAGTACTGCTCCTAAATCCCTCAAAGCTCATGTGTACACCTTAGCCCTTGCTCTGCTGCTACCGCTGTCAAACATGTAATCTCTATAAATATTCTTCCTGACAAACATCACCGTCTGTCTCTTTACCTGGAAAACTTATTTGTGGTCGTTACTTTAAAACACACCCACCAATGCAGATTGGTGCAGCCACTGTGGAGAACAGTGT
>NW_005213774.1:0-209 GCF_000412655.1 Myotis brandtii
TCTGGTCCTTAAGGAAGTGTAGGTAATAAAGGGGATATGTATATTATATTGGCATGCATATTTTTCCAGCTTAAAAAAATGAAACCTGGAAACTATTTCTGGAAAACAATTTTCTATGTAGTCTCTCAAAGAGTAATTTAATTAAATCGAGTCAGTTTTCTGCATAGTGAGAATTTATTATAACCAGGTATAAAACCATCATCTTAAAT
>NW_005213775.1:0-209 GCF_000412655.1 Myotis brandtii
TGAAATCAATAAAAATCTATATATATAAAAGGCTAAACGAGCAGCCGACCAGCTAACCGGCCGGTAGGTATGACACACATTGACTACCAGAGGGTAGAGTGTCTACCTGGTAGATACTCAAAGCAGGAACTGCCGAGCAACAACAACTTTGCAGAGTGCCTGCTCACACTCGGGGACCCCTCAGGGGATGTTGGACTACTGGTTTCAGC
>NW_005213776.1:0-209 GCF_000412655.1 Myotis brandtii
GGTTAAGAATAAGATACATGAGGAAGACAAATAGCACTGTACGGGCTTAAGAATGCCCAGAAAACCATTGTTTGTGTCGAACTAAAAAAAAAGTAATGAATGGTTTGGGTAACAATCTTTTAGGTAAGCTCTGGTGACTGGAAGAAAAAAGAAAATTTTTTTTAAGGATGGGATGTCATTATAGACAGAAATCGGGAAAACCCTTACAG
>NW_005213777.1:0-209 GCF_000412655.1 Myotis brandtii
GGACCCAGCGACCAGTGCCAGGCCGTGTGGCCCGAGGAGCCCTGCTGCCCCCTGTGCCCTGTGGAGCAGAGCGGGTGGAGGCGGGGAGATGCTGGGCGGGCCTGCCCCTCCCCCCACACCTGTCCCACAGACCAGGGGCCATGGCGGGCCTTGGGCACTTGCCTTGTTCCTATTGGTGGGATGGGTCTCCCAGGAGCCGTTCGCAGCCA
>NW_005213778.1:0-209 GCF_000412655.1 Myotis brandtii
CATGCAATACTTACCCTTCTTTGTGAGCACAGTGAGCTCTATTCTATTCTATTTTTTTAAATCCAGGTGCCCTCCACTAACGGGACGGCACAATTCAATAGCAGGACGGGGGGACCCCCCCACCTCCAGGAAGCATTCCCCGGGTCGGCCTGCGCGTGCACGGTGGGAGACGCTCGCTGTCCCTCCAGCCACACTCCCCAGCCACCGAG
>NW_005213779.1:0-209 GCF_000412655.1 Myotis brandtii
GGCATGTGCCCTGATCAGGAATCGAACCGTGAACTCCTGATTCATGGGCTGAGGCTCGACCACTGAGCCACACCAGCCGGGCAACTTACTTTTTGAAATTCAACCACTTACATATCAGGAGTTTCTTTTACCCTTTAATTACAGAATCCTTATCCATGATACGATGAAGCCACAGAACGTTCACCCCATCTTTTGTTCGTGGCTGTGGC
>NW_005213780.1:0-209 GCF_000412655.1 Myotis brandtii
GCCATTGCCCCATGATCACCCTGCAGAGGGAGGCACAGGCCACCGGCCAGTGGCAATCAATCAGGAGGCTCCACTATCACCCCAAAGAGGGAAGCCCAGGCCACCCTCTGAGGAGCAATCGATGGGGTAGGGGGCTCCGCGATTGATTTCCCCGCAGAGGGAGGCCCAGGCCACTGGCTGGGGGGCAATCAATGGGGGGGGGGGGCCCC
>NW_005213781.1:0-209 GCF_000412655.1 Myotis brandtii
TTGAGGAGCAGGAAGAGGTAGGGATGACAGTGCCCACTTTTCTCTGCCAGGACCATTTCTCCTTTCTCCAAGCACATGGGGTTGGTGCCATCACTCTCCTGGGTTTAGTCAATCAGCCTCACTGCTCTATCTGTTTCCCTTTTTGTCCTCTCCTCTTCTATCACTTAGACGGAATCCCTGAGGTTTAGATATTTGGCCATTTGATTGCC
>NW_005213782.1:0-209 GCF_000412655.1 Myotis brandtii
TTTCTCAGTCTATCTGTTGTCTTCTCACTTTCTTGATAATAAACATGAAAGTTTTGAATTTTGAGGATGTCCAAATTAACTACTTTTTTCTTTAGCTGCTTGTGCCTAATGGAAGGTCATGAAGACTAATTTGCATGTTTTCTTCTGAGAGTTTGGCAGTTAAGACTGACATCTCCAGCCCATTTGTGTCTGGTTGAGATAAGAGTCCA
>NW_005213783.1:0-209 GCF_000412655.1 Myotis brandtii
CATCTATCTATCTATCTATCTATTTATCTATCTATCTCCAAAGCTTTCTGGGAATGGATGTGGATACATTGATTGTGTGAACAGATAACTATGGCTTACCAACATTTATTTTACAATAATTATTTAAAATTTTCATATCTATTAATTCTTTACACAAACTCTCCACCATATCACCCCTCAATTATAAAAGCAGCCTTGGCTCTACCTGC
>NW_005213784.1:0-209 GCF_000412655.1 Myotis brandtii
AGAACATGGCCTCTGCTGATTTTCCCCACTGTCTTGTTAAAAGTGCTGTGGCTGCCATGGATGAGCTGGATGGAGAGTCCTGAGCAAAGCACCCCAGGAACATCCCTAACACCCGTAACCTCAAAAAGTATAGGAAACAGAAAGTCAGGAGTCTTGCAGTGAGCTTAACAGTTCCCAGCTTGCACTTTCTCTTCATGGGAGGCTGACAG
>NW_005213785.1:0-209 GCF_000412655.1 Myotis brandtii
TATATGGAAATACAAAGGATTTAGAATAGCCAAAATATTTTGAAAAAGAACAAAATTGAAAAACTTACAACATCCAATTTTAAAACTTACTATAAGGCTACATTAATCAAGACATTGTGGTATTAACACAAGACTAGGCATACAGATTAATTAAACAGGATTGAGAATCCAGAAATCCTTACATTTACTTTCAATTGATTTTTGACAAA
>NW_005213786.1:0-209 GCF_000412655.1 Myotis brandtii
CCCCCAGATTTCAGCCCAGTGAGACCCATTTGGGCGTTCCGACCTCTATAAGGACACGACAGTAAATGTGTGTTGTTTTAAGCTACAACTGCTGTGGCCACTTACTACGGCAGCAAGAGGAAGCCATACACCATTGCGTGTCCCCAGCACCCTGCAGTGACAGGGAACTCCCTCCAGCACCAGCCAGCTGTCCTCATTACCACCCCCCC
>NW_005213787.1:0-209 GCF_000412655.1 Myotis brandtii
GCATTGTTAAGTGAAGAGAAGATTCTAAGCAAGATAATAAAAATAGCTAATATTTGTATAATGTTTACTATAAGAAAGGCACATGTCCTTTTACTTTATATGACTAACTCCTTTCAACCTCATTGTCATTGCCTTGGATTATCAGTGAGCAACCATGCCCACAGTCCTGAAGTGATTCTCCAAAGATAAGACAGCTAATAAGTGACAGA
>NW_005213788.1:0-209 GCF_000412655.1 Myotis brandtii
GCATTGTTAAGTGAAGAGAAGATTCTAAGCAAGATAAGAAAATAGCTAATATTTGTATAATATTTACTACAAGAAAGGCACACGTCCTTTTATTTTATATGCACTAACTCCTTTCAACCTCATTGTCATTGCCTTGGTTTATCAGTGAGCAACCATGCCTACAGTCCTGAAATGATTCTCCAAAGATAAGACAGCTAATAAGTGACAGA
>NW_005213789.1:0-209 GCF_000412655.1 Myotis brandtii
GCCCTCTTAACAGGAGGGACATAAGTTCTAAAAATTCGTTAATTTTGCTTAATCTATCCGAAATTATTTTTTATGAATTTAAAATCCAATTTTAATCACAATAGAACAATAGAGTATTCCTAGCAGAATTAGCCTCTCCTGGAGATAAAATTTGAAGGAAGTTTTGGTGTCGTTTGTTTATGTTCATATTTAGTCACCTTAAGAAATTA
>NW_005213790.1:0-209 GCF_000412655.1 Myotis brandtii
CCACACCACCCCCCAAATCACCCTGACAGCCTCCCCTTGCTTCCTGCTGGGGTCACCACACCCCGCTCCGTGCCCTGTGCCCTGGGCCTGCCCGTCCGCAGAGCTGGCCCTCCTGCATCATTTTCCTTTGATGTCGAACGTTGCCAATGATGGAGAGAGTGTAAATGATGGGAAACGATGGAATATCCAAATGTGTTTCTTTTGCTCTG
>NW_005213791.1:0-209 GCF_000412655.1 Myotis brandtii
CACTAAATAATAAAAAACGGCATAGTTTGCTTTTTATTATAACTTTATTCATATTGATATTTTTATTTCCAGAGAGATGGATATATATAATTGTTTAAAAATCATGTCAATGATACTAGAAAAATAATATCTAGGATCTTTACATTAGAAAGCTATGCATAAAACTAGCTATCATTAAATTATTTATAAAGGTAGGCAATTTGTAAACA
>NW_005213792.1:0-209 GCF_000412655.1 Myotis brandtii
GGACTATACTAACACACAAATAGAAGTTATAATTTTTCAGAATTTAGAAATATTTAATATCTAACCTTCCCCTTTTGTACTGCAGGTTTCTTTTATTGCTTAGTGTTTTTATAATATTTTATCAAATACTACTCTTTAAAATCATCTGTGATGGATTTTTGGGAGAGGTGGGTCAGTGTGGTGCTTAAGAGCATAGATTCTGACCCCCA
>NW_005213793.1:0-209 GCF_000412655.1 Myotis brandtii
CACGCCGAGCTAAAAAGGTTCGCCATCACTGATCTAGATGCATCCTAATGGGAATGCATCGCCTTGTCTACCCTTTAGGAGGCAGAAGAATCTAACATTAGAAGCCATAACTCTGTTATGAGAGACACATGGTTTGCCTTTTATTAACTCTACAATCAGGCAATTTACCTCGGGTCTCTGAGTCCTGATTTCAACTCCATAAAATAGAT
>NW_005213794.1:0-209 GCF_000412655.1 Myotis brandtii
GGAGCCTTCTGCTCAGGTGACCCAGCTCTGAGTGACGTGGCCGTGGGGACCCGGGCCGCGGGCAGAGACACCGAGCCCTTCGCTGCCCCCTCCCCGTTCCTCCTCAGCCTCTGGCCACCCAGCAGGGCTGCCCCGCGTTGCTTAGCAACCCTTCACCTCCCAGTTAAAACGAAGAGCACCTGGGACGGTGTGGTGGCGATTTCCCCGAA
>NW_005213795.1:0-209 GCF_000412655.1 Myotis brandtii
CTACATGTTGTAACTATAAGTTAAGTTACAGCAAACAAACCTTCCCCAGGAACATGTTACCATCAGGACCAAAATGAAGGGTGTAACTACTGCAATGCGTTCTGGGCTTCTGAGAGCCCACCTTATATTTCCAGCTTAGCTCTCAGTTCCCTTGTTTTACAAGAAGAAATACTTTTATCCCTACAGATTGTCAAGTAGGTGAAACACTG
>NW_005213796.1:0-209 GCF_000412655.1 Myotis brandtii
AAGCACTTAGACCTAGGAAGGCATGTGTAGTTCACCACTCCTCTGTAGGAAACGGTTGATCCAGAGAGAGAGAGAGAGAGAGAGAGCGAGCGAGCATCTGCTTGGGACAGACCCTGCTCCCTCCGCCCTGGCCTGGGCTCATCCCCTTTGTCTTTCTTCGAGTCCCTGTCGTCACTTCCAATGGACAGAGCAAGGCAGGTCCCTCCTAA
>NW_005213797.1:0-209 GCF_000412655.1 Myotis brandtii
CTTAGCAATATATAATACAAAATCAGGCAAAACTAAATGATCATTTGTATGCATAACTTCTATGTGGCAAAACTATCAAGGCAAGCCAAAATTTAGGATTGCAGTAATCTTTGGGAAAAGCGAGGAAAACGGGCTGAGAATGGCTCATGCTGGGCGTCAAAAGTATTGGTGGTGGTCCTTTTTTAAACCCTGAGTATACATGAATAGCT
>NW_005213798.1:0-209 GCF_000412655.1 Myotis brandtii
CCCAGAAATACCTGATTGGAGACAGTGAGGCGGGAACGGAGGAAACCCCAATGGGAAGGTTATTAGGGATATTTCATCTGCAGGCAACTTGAGGTCTCAGAACCTGGGGATGCTTCTCAGAAGTGTCCACCCATGGCCCTGCAGTCCAGGCAGCTAACACTGTCCTGGGGACGTGAATTCCCTGTATTCCCAGATGGCAATCGCCCTTG
>NW_005213799.1:0-209 GCF_000412655.1 Myotis brandtii
CCTCTGGAGCCGGACTCCTTGAAGAAGTGAGCAGGAAACTGGACCCTTCGGGCTCAGATTGGGGCATCACTCTGGGCCTAGGAGCCCTGTGAGGAACTGTGGCTTGGAAGGGGATCATATAATAGTGGAGGCAGTGATCTGGGTGAAGGGTGAGGGTGGAGTGAGCAGGAATGGTGGATGGAGAGGCTCCTGGAGGCGTGGGGTCTGGC
>NW_005213800.1:0-209 GCF_000412655.1 Myotis brandtii
CAAACGTGGCCTGAGGTGTGCCTCTGCCAGCCTTCCTCATGAAAGCCCAGCCTAGCCGCCCCGCCACCTCCCCATGCCTGCAGCTCAGCAGCCATGGCTCCTCTCCCAACTCCTGACCCCCTGGGGACGTTCCCCCTGGTCACGTCCGAGGGTGAAGCAGGCCCTTGGGAACGGCTACGTGTACATCTCAGGTCTCTTAGTGGACAAGA
>NW_005213801.1:0-209 GCF_000412655.1 Myotis brandtii
CAGCCGCTGCTCACACCTGCTGATGGTGCTGAGCAATCGGGACTGGCGCCGGGCGCCAGCAGCGGGTGCAAGTCGTGGCTCTGGCGCTGGCTGTGGGTGTGAACAGGGCCTGCGCTGGCAGTGGGTGCAAGCGGGGCCATCACTGGCAGTGGGTGCGAGAGGTGGCTGCTGTCCCCGATCGCCCCTCTGGAGCAGGGGGAGGTGGAGAA
>NW_005213802.1:0-209 GCF_000412655.1 Myotis brandtii
CCTCTTCACCTCTTCACCGCTGCACTGTGTGACTGTCTATCAGCTGTACCGCTGCCAGGCGCGCGGGGTATGTTATCCTATGGAACCACATGTATGTGGAGAATTGCACTGAAATGCGTTTGTGCATAGAGAAGCCCCAGGCCTCTTTTATCCCCCCCCTCCCCACCCTCCTCTAAGTGAGGAGGGCCAGGGAGGGGTTGCCTCATTCA
>NW_005213803.1:0-209 GCF_000412655.1 Myotis brandtii
AGGCTAGGTGACTGTGAATCTGCACTTCTTAAAGCGAAGGACATAGAAACGGAGAAAGAACTTAGGGTAGAAGCAGCCACAGGAGAGAACAGGAGAGAGCCTGGACCGTGCTCTTCTCTGGCCCCTTGGAAAAGCTACTGGAAAGCAGTGAGCCAAGTGTGGGCTGCGGTTCGCTCAAGGGGAAGTGACGATCAAAATGAGCCCTAGCC
>NW_005213804.1:0-209 GCF_000412655.1 Myotis brandtii
CATTTATTATTTTTCCCTCTCTCTTTTTTAATTTCTACTTTTTTATTTTAGAGAGAGAAGAAAAGAGAGGAATAGAGAGATACAAACATTGATGAGCATGAAACAATTGCTTCCTGCATGCCCCCTACTGAGAATGAAGCCCACAACCCGGTCATGTGCCCTGAGGAGGCACTGAACCAGTGACTTCCTGGCTCATGGGTCAATGCTCA
>NW_005213805.1:0-209 GCF_000412655.1 Myotis brandtii
ATTTATCTGTTAGGTTTATTTATTTATTTATTTATTTGGTCTAAAGTTTAGTTCAAGTTCAGCATTTCATTTGTGTTTTATTTGTCTGGATAATTTATTCTTTTGCAAGTCGGGTATTAAAGTCTCCTACTATTATTGCTTTATTGTCTATTTTTCCTTTCAGATTTGTTATTATGTGTTTATTATATTTAGGTGCTCTAATTTGGTGT
>NW_005213806.1:0-209 GCF_000412655.1 Myotis brandtii
GTGAAGCAAAATTAGATTAAGTGTATCATGAGAATTGTCATCAAAAATCACCAGAAACTTTTAAAGGCATTGTCAGTATATCATATAACACAAAATGTTTGGCATAAATATGGAAAACGTATTCAAATGAGTTATTTGGCATTTGGGAGGGCTTTTGAGTGAAGGTTCAAACAATACAGTTCTGTCTTTGGCATAGGGTCCAAAGGTAA
>NW_005213807.1:0-209 GCF_000412655.1 Myotis brandtii
TTAAATTGTTATCACTTTCTAGCAGTTTGACCTGAAAAACTACTTTTAACTTTCCTAAGTTTCAGTTTCCTCTTGTGTAAAATGAGGGAGAATGATCATTATCTCTATCAAAGAGTTTAAGTATCAAAAGTGATAATACAGCCCTAACTGGTTTGGCTCAGTGGGTAGAGCATGAGCCTGCGGACTCAAGGGTCCCAGGTTCGATTCCG
>NW_005213808.1:0-209 GCF_000412655.1 Myotis brandtii
TGGTCACTTAGCCTTTTACATATATAGATTATGCCATGCCTGAAACTAATGTAACATTATGTGACAATAATACCTCAGCAATAAGAAAAAGAAAATGGTTTAATTTTCAAATTACAGTTTTCTAGTTTTATCTCTGAGGCGACCAGGAAAACACTTTTGTTTTGTGAGTTTTCTATTATATTAAACAGTATCAGGACCTTAGTTGCATA
>NW_005213809.1:0-209 GCF_000412655.1 Myotis brandtii
CAGGCAGAGAGCACTGGTGTGGCCTGCCCCGTGTCCTTAGGCCGCGCAGAGAGCAGCCATTTCTTGGGGCTCCCTAGACAGGTTGTTCTGCGCAGCCCTGGGCATTCTGAACCCTCATAAATGGCACGGGGCAAAGCCTGCGGTGGATTTCTGTGTCAAACAGAACGTCAGCCCCCCGAGCTGGAACTGAGTGCATCAGACCGCACCAC
>NW_005213810.1:0-209 GCF_000412655.1 Myotis brandtii
TCCTCTTGAAGGATACCCCTGAAAGGAGTGCGGAATGCGATTCGTATAAGGATAGCACGGGATGGTTCCATAAATGTAAGAAAACAAATGTTTCTCTTTAGATTAAACAGTACTTTCAACATAATCTAATATATAAAAACCCAGGGTCCGTAATGCCCGAAGGCTCAACCCTCCGGAAGTCAGTCCTGCAGTCAGTGCTGGGTTGCTGT
>NW_005213811.1:0-209 GCF_000412655.1 Myotis brandtii
CCCAGCAGAAGCCAGCTGTGAAGCAATGCAAGTTACCATGGGGCCGTGGGCCAGCTGCAGTTTAAGTAATTTTCAGATTGCAAAGGGCTGGGCCTTTTATATGCAAAAGCCTCCATGCACGGCTTGGGCGGGACGGGGGTCCCAGGGGATCAACAGGCCGGAGCGAGCGGTGATGGCTGCTCTCAGTCCTGCCCTCAGAGGCCCCGCTT
>NW_005213812.1:0-209 GCF_000412655.1 Myotis brandtii
TTCATTTCTAATGGCTAAGGTAATATATACCCATTGTGAAATATTTGGAAATTGTTCAGAATCTTAAAAATGATTTTTTTATACTTCATATTCAATTCATAATCACTGTTCAGTAGACACTTTTATATGTACCTTTTAAAAGTTTTTTTTTTTTTTTAAGAGAAAGAGAAAGAGAGGGAGAGGGAGATAGGGAAATATCAATGTGAATG
>NW_005213813.1:0-209 GCF_000412655.1 Myotis brandtii
AATAACACCTGAAAAGCAGACAAGTCAGTGGACAGATGAACCTGGTTCACCCATAACCCTGACTCCCAGCCCCAGCAGAGAGGGTGGTGGAGGGAGGGCCGGGCCGCACTGGACCGGCTCCCAATCCCTTCTCGCTGCTGGGAGCCTGGCTGCCAAGGAAACAGTGATCGCCTTAACGGGAGAGGAGGCAGGGTATCTGCTTGAAAGGA
>NW_005213814.1:0-209 GCF_000412655.1 Myotis brandtii
GCGCGGGCATCACATTCACTCCTCCCACCCCGCTCCTCTTTTCGGACCCTCCAGGAGGCCTTCCCACAGGTAAGACACGCGCATCTTTCCCAGACCCTCCTCTCTGTCGACTGGCTTTGCATTGAGGACTTGACTTTCGCAAGTCCAAGGTAGATTCTGTGTCGTTTGACCTCTTTGCAACATCTTGGTGCATGTCTGCCCTCCCCTGT
>NW_005213815.1:0-209 GCF_000412655.1 Myotis brandtii
CAGAATGAAATAGGTGCCAACTTGAAGGAACTCTGACAGTCCACGTGTGGGACAATTGAACATAAGAAAGAATAGCAACTGAATTAATTGAAGCATATCAGATACATAAAAACTGTAAGTTAACACTGCTCTTTAAAAACTTGAACATTTCTAGAGCTTTCTATGGCCTCACTGAACTCATTGTTTCAAATATTAATAAGTAAAGGAAA
>NW_005213816.1:0-209 GCF_000412655.1 Myotis brandtii
ACACAAAGCAATATACAAATGGTGTATCATAGAATTGCACACTTGAAACCTAATTAATTGTATTAACCAACTAGAGGCCCTGTGCTCAACATTCATACACTGGGGGGATGGGAGGGTGGCTGTCCTTCAGCCCAGCCTGTGCCCTTAGCCCAGCCTGCACTAGGCCTAAGCTAGCAGTCAGACATCCCCCGAGGGGTCCTTAGTGCTGC
>NW_005213817.1:0-209 GCF_000412655.1 Myotis brandtii
AGAAGGACAGAGGACGGATGAGAGGGACGTTGCCACACTGCGACAGGGCGGTGTGCCTTGTCAGCGCTCTGCTGTGAGGATGCGGTAGAGAGAGGTGCGGGAAGGACTTGGCAAGTACAGGTACCCCGTGTCACAGCGAAGCAGAACTCTGCCCTTTTATTCATCTGTTTTGCAACTTTGGCCAATTCCCTTTCTGAGTCTCAATTTTG
>NW_005213818.1:0-209 GCF_000412655.1 Myotis brandtii
TCTCATTCCTATTGATCACTGTAACTGCCCTCCACAATAAAATGCAGGTTGCTCATATATTTCATCTAATCTCTGGACCAAGAATGTACCACTACTATAGACCCTCTTTTTAGGAATTAATATGAAATTCACTATATCAGATTATCCAAACATCACCAGAAATAAATTCCACTATCATTCCATCTTATGTCAATGTCAGGGACCCTGAA
>NW_005213819.1:0-209 GCF_000412655.1 Myotis brandtii
ATTTTGCCCTTGCTCTTGCCCACACCATATGTAGAATCTCTCCAACGGTCCCCCTTCCTTGCCCGCAATAGCTAGGCCAATCACAATAGGATTGCTTATGAACTCACAAAGGTGGTAATCACTGAAAGTCAAGGTCTTTTGAAAGGCTTGTATTAGCTCCCCTTTTTGGTACTTTTCCAGGAGCCAGATGTTTCAGGCTCCCATATTTC
>NW_005213820.1:0-209 GCF_000412655.1 Myotis brandtii
TTAAGTTAGCTGGCTGTGAACTAAAATTTCCAGCGAGGTCTGTGTCCTCTGTGTCCTGTATCTGAAATCGAGCGAGGATAGGCTGGGTCGTCATGGAATTTTGTGGGAAGAGAGCTTATCTGGCTTCTACGTTGCTCAGAGCTATTTTCATAATTCCTAGTGCTGCTAATTAGGTCTGCTAGCAGTCATAATTTGTTGTTGTTGTTGTT
>NW_005213821.1:0-209 GCF_000412655.1 Myotis brandtii
AGGCAACTCCAAAAGGCCCCGCAGACCCCACAGCAGAGGATCTGGTTGGCCCACGTCGTCTCTTCGGCCAAGCTGCTTCCTCGCGTCGTGATATAGTCCCTGTATTCCGATTGCCTCCTTCCTATCACTCACTTAGCACAAGTTGCAATTATATATATATATTTAAACTTACATGATTACATCTGTTTTCCTCTCTAGGTATGGCAATG
>NW_005213822.1:0-209 GCF_000412655.1 Myotis brandtii
CAACACCAGTGACTTTTGTCGGATTGAAGATACCTGACCCACGTCCTCCCCACACAAGTGCAAGGAGAGACACAAGCGTGTGCGCTCCCCGTCACACGCTGCACATCAGTCACGACACGAGCCGACGCTGACCCTTCCGCTCGGCACACACAGGCCCCGGCCGGCCGGGCCCTCACCCTTCAAAAGCTTCTTCACCAAAAACCAGCATT
>NW_005213823.1:0-209 GCF_000412655.1 Myotis brandtii
TCGGAGGAGGGCGGGGCGGAGGGGGCGGAGCCGGCCCGCTGCCCAGCGCCAGAATTAAACACCGAAACGCTCGGTAGCCACCCGGCCCTGCAAACGCGGCTTAAGGCGCAGAAGTCGGGGGAGGCTGGTCAACCTCAGACGCCGGGTGAGGAATGCCTGAGGCTGCTCCCGGAGCGCGGCGGTAGGGAGCCCCAGGCGGCCCCTGAAAC
>NW_005213824.1:0-209 GCF_000412655.1 Myotis brandtii
TAAGTGCAGAAGGCAGGAATGATGGGTGTTTCAGCTAAGGGACAAATTGAATGGGACACAAACTGGTGAACAGTTAGAAGGCTGCGAGCTAAGTACCATCCACTCAATTCCCAGGACGGGGGCCATTTCTGTCTTGCTCATCATTGTATTCTCAGCACTTAGTCCAGGGCACATCCATTGGAGGCACCTGGTGGGTGAATGCGTGGGAT
>NW_005213825.1:0-209 GCF_000412655.1 Myotis brandtii
ACTGCGCTCAGGTTCCTACAAACTGGAAACAGCGAGCGTTCCTTATCCACTTGCTCATTCTATACCTGCCTCGCGCTCCTCGAGAGCAGCGGTCGCCAACTTTCCGGACCTCACGGACCTCCAGGGTCCACGGACCACCGGCTGGCGACTGCTGCTCTAGAAGATGACAAAGTTTTGTTTTAAATAACATTCAAGTACCATTTTGATGT
>NW_005213826.1:0-209 GCF_000412655.1 Myotis brandtii
GGCTGAAGTCAAAGTGTCCAGAGTTGCAAACTTCTCTAAAGCTCTGGGTTCTCTTGCAAGCTCTCTGGTTGTTTGAAGAATTTAGTTCTTTGCAATTTTAGGACTGAGTCCCTGTTTTCCTTAGGCTGGAGGTCACTGGAGCTCCTAGAAGTTGCCCTCAAGTGTCAGGCATGTGGCCCTCTCACAGTGTGGCAGCTAACTTCTTCCAA
>NW_005213827.1:0-209 GCF_000412655.1 Myotis brandtii
ACAATGACTAGGAGAAAGAAAAAGAGAAAAAAAACAGGGCAGAAATGAAAGGGGAAGAGAAGCAGGAAGGAGAGGGAATAAGTTAAAGGACATTTTGGCAGAAAAGAAGCTGGGGGAGGTTAGAGAGAACTGGGGAAGGAAAAAGTGGAGAATATTCAAATCCAGGAGCTGACCTCCAGAGGCCACACTTTTAAACATTATAATCCATG
>NW_005213828.1:0-209 GCF_000412655.1 Myotis brandtii
TTTGCCAACTCCAGGGTCTCCTCTCCACCTTACTGGCCGCCTCCCCTGCTCCCTGGACCACAAGCATCCCCACCCCTGTGTAGGGATGGATGGGCAGGCTCTGGTCTGAGGGAAGCAGCTCGGAGAGGCAGACACCTCCCTGTGCATCTCTAGGTTGGAGGCTCTGGGTGCTGTGAAGTTCATCCAGTGCCCGTATTATCAATCCCGTG
>NW_005213829.1:0-209 GCF_000412655.1 Myotis brandtii
GAATGTCCAAAGTGAGTGTTGGGAAGTAGTAGGTACAATTAAGTGATATTAAGAGGGGTCGAAATGATGTCGTCTACAATCCTATTGGCTAACCCGCCTGGAGTCTCTTACCTAGTTCAATCGATCACTATGTACTAGGAGACTTCCTGTCGCTCTCGGGTCATTGCCCACACAGAGGAGGAGGCCTCCTCCACTCTGTCCCAGCGCCC
>NW_005213830.1:0-209 GCF_000412655.1 Myotis brandtii
AGGAAAGGAAGCGAGTTGAGTAAGCACAGTGCTGCTCTGTGGCAGAGCCAGGATTAGAACCCAGATGAGGTCCTTCTTGGACATTAGAATGCCTCCATTTCCGGTTAGCTGCAATGTATTACCCTTTAAATCCAGTGTTTTCATTTACTTAGTTTTACTTTTTTGAGGATATTTTTTGAGAAATATAGAATTCTTCTCACGTGCTAAGT
>NW_005213831.1:0-209 GCF_000412655.1 Myotis brandtii
TGTATAGGAGTTCACCAGGTATAGACAGAGAGGACAGAAATTCTAGACAGAAAAGAAACCCAGAGGCATGGAGAACTGAGATCCAATGTGGGGTTTGGTAAATCTGAGTTAGAACATGGAAGAGGATGGGGGTAAGCTCTTACTGTCATGGGTGGGTCTTGGTTCCAGATTCGGGAGTTTGGATAGGTCCTGAAGGCAGTGGGGCCACT
>NW_005213832.1:0-209 GCF_000412655.1 Myotis brandtii
GTGCCCACAGCTCCCTGGGAACTTCCATTTCTGATTCAGCGGGGCTGGCCCGGGCCTCTGGCTTCGGGGCTGGGTAGGTGACCCAGGCCTGGCCCACAGGCGACTTCCCGGGTGGTGAGAGGTGGGATGGGGCGCTGAGCCATTGGGAGCTCTGTGGAGAGGGTTCTGTCTGGAAGGACGCTACCGCAGGGAAAGCAGAGCTGAGAGCT
>NW_005213833.1:0-209 GCF_000412655.1 Myotis brandtii
CTGCCCTTTGGCAACCATCTATTTGTTCTTTGTTTCTATGAGTCAGATTTGTTTTTTTGTTTGTTTGTTTTCATGTTGTTGTTGTTTTTTTCAAATTCCCAATTACAGCTGAAATCATGTGGTATTTTTCTTTTTCTATATGACTTATCTCACTTAGCATAAAACCCTCTAAGTCCATCCATGTTATCTCAAATGACAGAATTTTATTT
>NW_005213834.1:0-209 GCF_000412655.1 Myotis brandtii
GGCCTCGGGACCCTTCCCAGGCTGCTGGGGGCAGAGCCCAGGCGACACCTCTCCTCCCACGCCACCCGCCCGCTGTCTCTGACCCCCACCCCTCAGTCCCTTTGACAAAAGGAAAAGGTCATGGTCAGCGGTGCTGAGTGACGGGCAGGCAGACTGAAGGGGGCTTAGAAAGGGGGGTGCTCTTGGGGACCCCAGAAGACACAGTGAGG
>NW_005213835.1:0-209 GCF_000412655.1 Myotis brandtii
TTAGAAGTGACAGATGCAACCACTTACACCCTTTTAGTCAAGTTTTTGCTATTTGCTTCCATCTCTCCAAACAGTCTTTTTTATATTGCCACCTTTCTTTTTTTCAGTATTAGTCATGGTTTTGACTTCATGTTACAGATGTTAGAATTTGTCTCCCTCTTGTCCCTCACTCCCATGTATCTCTCTCTCTCTCTCTCTCTCTCTCTCTC
>NW_005213836.1:0-209 GCF_000412655.1 Myotis brandtii
TATTTCATTTCACAGTTTCAGTGGCTTGATATGGAGCTTGACAACAGATGTGTTCTCAGACCGTTGGCTATAAAACAAACCGACCTTCTCCACTGATTGTCACTGTGTTTTGCGGGATGGTGCCTAGGACTCCACTGTGTCCACTTTGGGTCAATAACTGCCCCAAATAAACGTATCTGGTAAAAGTGGGAATGTATTAATTCATGAAT
>NW_005213837.1:0-209 GCF_000412655.1 Myotis brandtii
GTGAAATGTAAGAGAAGGAAACACTAACTCTAAATGTCTTGACCTGAATAATTAGTAAGATGCCATTATTGAGAAGAAGACTACAGGGTACATAGATGTGAGGGGGGATATCAAGTTAAGTTTAAGACTTAAGTTTATAATACCTATGGAACATCTGGTGGAGATGTGTAATAAGTAGGCATTTGAAAAGAGGAATTGAACATAGGACA
>NW_005213838.1:0-209 GCF_000412655.1 Myotis brandtii
ATGATTTCTATATAATTTAATTGTATCACTTTATTAATTTTTTGATGTTGTGAGATCTGACAGCTTTTCCTTTGCTGTTTTTCTCTTCTCCCAAACAATTGTCAACCTTGGATGAAATATTTGGAAATTCCCATTTATTTCATGAGTCTACATGGATTTCTTAAGAATAGGGTTTTTTTATATTTTATTGATTTCTTTACAGAGAGGAA
>NW_005213839.1:0-209 GCF_000412655.1 Myotis brandtii
GTGTTTTTGAAAGCAATAGGTGTGGTATACTTAAGAGTAGGGTATAGTCTGCAGGATTCCGTAAGTGAATTTTAACACATATCTGACCCCTCCCCCCCTTTTTTTAGTGCGCATCTATTCACCTCTCCAGAAGCAGTGTCCAGTTGTACAGCAGTTAGGAATTTATTGCTCCGACAATTGACTTACATGAAGTTGAGAGTCGCATTGAG
>NW_005213840.1:0-209 GCF_000412655.1 Myotis brandtii
GCCTGGGATGCCAGGCCGGAGCTCGCTGCTTGGAAAGGGCCGCGCGCGTTCACCAAGGAGTCCCACCCGCAGAAAGGTGGCCCCGCCCGTGGTGTGGACAGAAATTAACCTCCCCTGAGTCCTGTGCGCTTGGCTAAGTTCCCTGGCGAACAGCGAGTTAGAGCGTTGGTCGTTAGGCTCTGATGCTAAGAAAGGAGAAAACACTGCCC
>NW_005213841.1:0-209 GCF_000412655.1 Myotis brandtii
CACCTCCTTTGGTTCGGACTTCCTTCCTGAGGGACCTCAGGAAACTGAGATGGATGTTTTCTACAGAACAAGATGAGTAAAGTGCTGGGGCCCTCTAGCTATGTATACAAGCTGGGGAGGTGAGCAGTTTTCAGAGGAAGAGTCCTGAAGAGTTCCCAGCTGTATTTGAAATTTGAAACTCAACAAAATGAGAAAGAAGAGGTGCTAAT
>NW_005213842.1:0-209 GCF_000412655.1 Myotis brandtii
TAAACAAGTCCATTCCCCTGTGATCTTGACATCCCCACTCAGCAGGAAATAATTATGAAAAGATATGACTTTCATCCCTATTCCATAAAACAAAAAAGCGGGAATGTTAGGTTTGATCAAATAATTGAATGGATAACCCTACCCTGGCAACTGAACTTTACTCCACTTCACAACCAACATTCCCTTTTGCTCAGCACTTGCTAAGACCA
>NW_005213843.1:0-209 GCF_000412655.1 Myotis brandtii
GGGGCTGTCTTTCTGGCTCTCTTGGTCTCTGCTGTGCGTGCTTCCTTCAAGGAGGAGGTACTTACTGGGCTCAGCTGTGTTCACGGAGTGGATGTTTGGAAAAAGTCCATCTCTCTCTCCTGGTTGTCTTTTCTCTCGAAGCAAAAACATACACATTAGCTCCCAGGAAAGCTGAGTCAGTTCTTTAAGATTTAGATGACGGGCTAAAC
>NW_005213844.1:0-209 GCF_000412655.1 Myotis brandtii
CTGGGGGAGAATCCATTGCCTTGCTTTAGCACTTCTAAAAGGTCACCCATAGTCTGTGTCTCCTGGCTCCCTTCAACCACCTTCAAAGCCAACAACAATGAGTGGAGTCATTCTTGTGCTCCAGCCAGACCTGGGAACTAGGAGATCTTGCAACAAGCCATGTGCACATCTTCATCACTCTGCAACGCCTCTTCTCTCTATTAGGGATG
>NW_005213845.1:0-209 GCF_000412655.1 Myotis brandtii
GACCACGATTAAAGAATACCGCACGTTTTTAAAGTCCATACGTGGCATGAGAGACGCCGACCACCGTTGGGCAGGGAAGCGCCGCAGCGAGGTTTACTCACGTCCTGTGTCCAGAGCCGCCCTGTGAGGGGGGTGCCTGCTGCGCCGAGGAAACCTGGGCGCATGGAAAGCTGCCTCCTTCGTCCTCTCCTCCCCGTTGCTCGGTAACG
>NW_005213846.1:0-209 GCF_000412655.1 Myotis brandtii
TCAAAATTAGACCTATTTTTTGTCAGATCGGCAAAAATAGAATATATTCATTGCTGTGCCGCAGAATTTTAGTAATCAGTTTATGTGTCATGAAATGAGAAAGGTTGAAAATCGCTGAGTTAGCCACTAACTGGAGAACACCAATACTCTTCTAAGTACAGATAATATCCAAATATTGCCAAGTTCATTGGAAGTAAACAGTGTCTCTT
>NW_005213847.1:0-209 GCF_000412655.1 Myotis brandtii
ATATTTTGTAAACCCTGAAAGGCCTTGAAATTGGAAAAGATTTTGTAACCCCATAACACCTTATAGACTAAGAAATACTCTGAAAATCCAAAAATTCTTAAACTGGAAAATAGTTTGTAATTCTAAAGTACCTGGTAAACAGAACAGAATCTGTGAACCTAAAGGCTTTGTAATCCGAAAAAATACTTCATTAAACCTAAAGGGTGCTA
>NW_005213848.1:0-209 GCF_000412655.1 Myotis brandtii
TGCCCCAGCCCCGGGCCCCTTCACCGCGCAGGGTTTTACTCACAAGGGTCGAGTGTGCGGAGGAGGCACGGCGCAGGCGCAGGCATGGGGTACCCCGAGGAGACTGCCCCCAGGGTGGGGAGCATGGAGGTCTCCGTGCAGCGCAGGGTTTGGAGCTTAAAGCAGATGCACTTGCAGGTGAGCGCGCCCCCAGCAGCCGCCTGGAGGCC
>NW_005213849.1:0-209 GCF_000412655.1 Myotis brandtii
CTGACTTCATCCTTCATGTCCACCTGCTGCTGGACAGCTCCACTTTTTAAAATTACAGTTTACATTCCATATAATTTTGTATTAGTTTCACGTGTACAGCACACTGGTCAGTCATACACTTCACCAAGTGCTCCCCCTGACATTTCCTATAGCCACCTGACACCACACCTAATTATTACAATATTATTGATTATATTCTCTATGCTGTA
>NW_005213850.1:0-209 GCF_000412655.1 Myotis brandtii
GCCCCCCCTGCATGTCCCCACCTCCCTGCCCTTGGCCCCTCACAATTCGGCAGCCTTTCTGCCTGATTTGTGTCTCATCTGCAGACATCACCCGAGGCTCAGCCCTGGCCCCTGGTCTCCCTCACACACACCCGGCGCCACCCAATTCAGAATCTAGCCCAGGTTCCTGTCCTGCCCCAGCCTGACTATCCCAACACCTTCAGGACATC
>NW_005213851.1:0-209 GCF_000412655.1 Myotis brandtii
ACAAAAATGTAAATGATGTATGTCTTACTTTCCTTAGCGAATAACTAATATTTTACTATAATTTCCATTCTATTGGTTTTGTCTTTTTTGTTGTGTCAAGTGCTTGATAGAAATTTCTGGGTTTCCAGACACCTGATAGTGACGTGAGGTTCTGTTCTGTTCTGCTTGCCTAGCAGAATGGTTTGCTCCACATTCTCAGCCCTCTCACC
>NW_005213852.1:0-209 GCF_000412655.1 Myotis brandtii
TTCTTCTCTGAAAGCAATAAAAATATATTTTAAAAAAGAAATTAATTTGTTATTTTAAGCCACTAAGTTTGTCATAATTTGTTACAGCAGCCAGAGGGAACTAATGCAGATGCTGTAAGAAAGACAGACGGTAGAAGAGTGAGGCAGGAACAGGGAACTAGAGGGAGCTACTGTAATAGTCCAGGCAGGAACTGGGGGTGGATGGAGAG
>NW_005213853.1:0-209 GCF_000412655.1 Myotis brandtii
CCACACTGGCTGAGCTGTACCTTATTCACTCTTAATCTCCAAATTCTACCTCCTTCATATCACCTATCTTGAAACATTTTCTTTTTCTGTTTGTTTTTAAAACATTCATGAAGATGTTCTTTTAGAATCAAAATGAATTTTTAGAGCTTGAGTTAGGGTTCTCCAGAAAAACAGAATAGGAAATTACAGATATATCCCATGAGCTGCCA
>NW_005213854.1:0-209 GCF_000412655.1 Myotis brandtii
GGCAGTGAGAAAAAATATATTTAATATATTTACATATATGATTAATATCTCTATTGTAACCAATGTCCATTTGCACTGCCATCCTTTTTCCTATGTAGATGGCTTAATCTCCCTGCAAAAGCTCTGAGACCCTGTTCTAGGTCCTAAACTGTGCGTCACCGCTCTCATACCGCTTGGATCCTGAAATCTTACACCAGCGATTTCCTTTA
>NW_005213855.1:0-209 GCF_000412655.1 Myotis brandtii
CATGGAAATGATATATGCAAAACTGTTATTTATACCACTAAAATATGGAGACAACCTAAAATGACCACGAGTGGGAAAATAATTAAACACCCATCATGAGTGAGCTCAGCAACATACTTTGGAACCCTTAAAAAATAATTTTCTAATTAAATTCTAATTGAATTTAAAAGATAACCTGGAAATTTCTTATAATTGAACAATAAAGTTAA
>NW_005213856.1:0-209 GCF_000412655.1 Myotis brandtii
CACGCCTTCATCTCGGACACTCAGGTCTCGGTCTCGTGCGCAAGGACATGGGTTCGTGGAGGAGAATGCTGCCTGTTTCAGGCTCCACCTCTGGGTCCCCGCGTTCAGGCACCCCCCTGGGCGTGTATCCTCGCGAGACACCTGGAGAGCCCTGTGCGACCTGCGTCCCCGGAGTCAGACCAGGCGAGCTCCTGAGTGGGCCGTGGGCA
>NW_005213857.1:0-209 GCF_000412655.1 Myotis brandtii
CCTGTAGAGTCTCATTCACATGGGATCACATTGAATCAACATGGTCATAGTAATTTCATAAGTTGTCGTCGTAAAAGGCTGTGTTAGGAGTCCGTCCGGTCCGTAGGACAGTGGGACATGCAGGAGGAATTTCAGAGTTCAGCGCCCGCTCTGCTAGTGGACTGAGTCACCGAGAGGGAAGTCAGCCTCCTGGCCTGAAGGTCACCTCT
>NW_005213858.1:0-209 GCF_000412655.1 Myotis brandtii
ACATGTATATAGTATATGTGTGTACACACACATATATATGTTCACACACACACACATACACACACACACAGTGGCATTTTCTCAGGTATGAGAAAGAAGGAAATCCTACTGCTAGGAGCAGAAATAGAATAGTAGAGACGACCTATAGTTATAAGAAATATTAATAATGCTGTGTTAACCATGATTGTTTTGTTCTGATTAAAGAAAAC
>NW_005213859.1:0-209 GCF_000412655.1 Myotis brandtii
AATTCAGGCATGGGTGGGGGCCCTAGGCCTGGCCTATCGGGGCTGTCTCGCCCAGTCCTGATTGGGACTGGGTGGCTGGGGCCTGATGGCTGCCAGCTGGGGCTGCCTGCTGGGGGGAGGGACTGTGGGAGGTTTGCCAGCTGAGGGGAGTGGGGGCACTGGGGGAAGTTGGCTGGCCTTAGAAGGTTGGCTGTGGGAGTGCACTGACC
>NW_005213860.1:0-209 GCF_000412655.1 Myotis brandtii
CTCAAACATGGATTATAGTTTGAAGTACTTGCCTGGTAATGGAAGATGCTTTGACTTTGGGTGGTGGACATACAAGTCTTATAACATAGACATCATACCTGAAACCTACATGGTCCTATTAACCAATGTCACCCCCAAAATAAACTACCTTCTGAAGCACATCTGGCCTTCGCCATCCACCTGTGCTCATGGGCCCCTATGCTCATGAG
>NW_005213861.1:0-209 GCF_000412655.1 Myotis brandtii
GAGCCAGTTTACCTCTGCGCTGCGGCCTGAGCTGCTCGGCCGATCATATGACACCCCCATCCCGTCACCCAGGCCGCAGGATCCCTCCGGACGTCCACCAGCCCCAGGGGGCTCCCAGCCAGACAGAAATCACAGTGGCATTCCCACCGCTGGTGGCACAGGGGCCAGCTCCCCGCTTCCCTGGCACACTGCCCGCCACAAACATTCTG
>NW_005213862.1:0-209 GCF_000412655.1 Myotis brandtii
TAGTTAACTTAGAAGTGATCATAGCTGAGTGAATAAAGAAAAGCAACATTATAATTATACCAGACAGTATTTATATGTGAATGTGTGCAGCATTAATGTATATATGTTATTATAATAATGTGTACATTAATTTTAAGAAGGTGTTTTTGAAATATGAAAAATAATTCTTTATCATGTATTTAGGGAGAGAGAAAAATCATACAGTACAC
>NW_005213863.1:0-209 GCF_000412655.1 Myotis brandtii
GTGGTTTAGAAAATGTGGCATTGAATAGATAAGAAAACGTTGATAGTGCATTTTTTTTTATTTTTTTTATTTTTTTATTTATTTATTTTATTTATTTTTTTTTTTAGCAATCTGCCAAGTACTGGCCCCTCTAGGCATATGTATGAATATGTTTTTTCCCCCTGTATCAATATTTTTCTTTTAACCTTGTATTTTAAGAATAAATAAAA
>NW_005213864.1:0-209 GCF_000412655.1 Myotis brandtii
AGATGCCATGATCATCTATATGGAAAATCAAAAGGATGTTTGAAAGCTCCTGGAACTAATCAGCAGTTACAGTTATGCACCGCTTTACGATGGGGATACATCCTGAGAAATGTGTCATTAGGCGATTTTGTTGCTGTGTGAACATCACAGAATGCACTTACACCAATCTGGAGGGTACAGCCTGCCACTATAATTGTGTTGCCATACTT
>NW_005213865.1:0-209 GCF_000412655.1 Myotis brandtii
CATTTTTTGCTTATTTGTTTACTTGTTTAATTTCTGCTTCTCCAACCAGATCCCTAGCCCTACAAGGAAGGGGTTCTATTTTATAGTTCTCCATTATAATCCCAACTTTCAATAATGTGCCTAAAAAGTGACTGAAACTCGTTAACTATTTGCTGAATGAGTAGGGAAAGTGGCTAGATTTCCAAAAAGGGATCATTCAACCATGTTTC
>NW_005213866.1:0-209 GCF_000412655.1 Myotis brandtii
ATCTTACCTTAATGATCTCGTCTCCAAATACACTCACATTCTCAGGTATTGGGGGTTAGCACTTCCACGTATGAACTTGGTGTGCGGTGGATGCGAACACAACTCAGCCCATGAAATACTAGTGATGGTACCTGCAATAATAGCTAACATTTCCTGGAGTTGTGCTGAACACTCAACTTGAATTTAATTCTTAAAAACAGTTTCATATG
>NW_005213867.1:0-209 GCF_000412655.1 Myotis brandtii
AAGCCTCTCCCAGGCCTCCAGCAGCTCACGCGGCCCGCCCTCCTGCAGGCCGACCTCAACAGCACCATCCAGGAGGGCCCGGGCGCCTTCTACGGGGTCAGCTCCCAGTACAGCTCAGCCGACAGCATGACCATCAGCGTCTCCACCAAGGTGTGCTCCTTCGGCAAGCAGGTGGTGGAGAAGGTGGAGGTGAGTGGGGTCCTGGGGTG
>NW_005213868.1:0-209 GCF_000412655.1 Myotis brandtii
TTTAAAAATGTATTTTCTGAGAGCATTCAGGAAACAAAAATAAAAATGAAAAAATTATGTAATTTTAAGACAGTGTGTTCAAAATGCCTAAAGAAAATATGTCCATAAGTAAGAAATAAGAATGGCTTCATAAATGTGAGCTCTTGATGGGTAACATTGATTAGAGACAGAATATAGAAAATAGAACTAAACCCAAAGATGTATACCTA
>NW_005213869.1:0-209 GCF_000412655.1 Myotis brandtii
GGCATATGATTAGAATTTCTTAATTTGGTTTAACACCCATTTTATCCATCCCTCTACTCACCCATCAACTCATTTCATTTTTTGATGCTTTTCAGGGTAAGTTGCAGAATGAGAACACTTGGTCCCTGTAGCAGGTATGTAATGAACTAAATGAATCTTGGTGTGTAAATAAAATTAACCTACTGACTCAGCCTTTATTTTAAAATTTG
>NW_005213870.1:0-209 GCF_000412655.1 Myotis brandtii
CTGATTACTCTGCCTCTTTTTCCATTACTGGCTTCTCCTCATCTTTACGTTGCCTCACTGAGGCTGGCCTGAAAATGAGCTTCCCAAGTCTTTCCTTCAAAGATGGTTAGATGAGTCTGGGTGTTTGTGTTCACCCCACATCTCTACCTCTCATGCCTTTTCACATCTGCGCCATACTTCATATGAATGGAATATACCAAAATATGGAG
>NW_005213871.1:0-209 GCF_000412655.1 Myotis brandtii
GAGCAAATTGGAAACCATGTATAACTACTGGACCTGGCAGCTGAGGAGTCATGTGCTAGATGTGCAGTACCAACTCATCAACCAAATTAAGAATGGGAAAATCCAGAAACTCACAGCAAGCATATTAGAGGCTCCAGTTACTGAAAAATATAAAGCCATCAAGCAAGAACTTGAAAAATATTTTAATGAAGATCCAGAGAGTGAAATAA
>NW_005213872.1:0-209 GCF_000412655.1 Myotis brandtii
ACTTTAACAGCTGATAGCTCAATTGATGTTTCTTTCTGTTCAGATTAACCCATTTGAATTAATAATGGTATTCAAAGTCTGTATACATTTCTTTGGAACACCCTGTACATCGTAGAAGGTGGATGGGAAATTGAAAAAGTAGTGAATTTTGATATGGGTGCCAGAGAAGCCTTTGAATAAAGACCTGATTGAGACCACACCAATAGATA
>NW_005213873.1:0-209 GCF_000412655.1 Myotis brandtii
AGAGGTCATGATAACGTTATTGTTAAAAGAGAGTAGGAAAAGAGCCAGGAGAAAATAGAAACACCAACGTAATCCTGTACTCTCCCACCCAAGCCCCCTCCCGTCCACTTCCCATTTCACAGCTCTCAAAACATGTTTTGCTCTGGAACCATTCCCAACCCACTGATGCAGGAACGAACAGACTCCTCCTTTGCAGGTGAGGAAACTGA
>NW_005213874.1:0-209 GCF_000412655.1 Myotis brandtii
TAAACTCTATCATGGCATGGCACGGGACCAATCCTCTCCCAGAAATGAAGAATCTGGGCCTGGGGACTCCACAGCCCCAAATCATGCACCTTCAGATGACCCAGACGGCCACCGGAATAACCTGGGAAATGATGAAAAAGCTGATGGCAGAGGCTGAGCAACTGCTGGAAGATACTCATGCTCCACGCACTGCAGATAACCTTTTTCTT
>NW_005213875.1:0-209 GCF_000412655.1 Myotis brandtii
ACTGCTTTAGGATCATATGTGTAATACAAAGTTTGGGTAAATTAATATATTTCATTATTTTATGGCTGAATAATTGCATATAGAAGAGACACAAAGAAAAGTGAGGCTTTAATATTGAAATGGGAAAATATGAAAAATAGGTGACATTTTGGGTATGTTGTATTCTTAAGTTCAGATATGGACATATCATGTTTGTTTAAATCATTATT
>NW_005213876.1:0-209 GCF_000412655.1 Myotis brandtii
AAGGCCTGGAGGGGGCCTCCTCCAGGCAGGACAGGCAGAGCAGGGTGCCGCCGATGAGCTCCAGGGACGAGGAGATGAAGCCGAGGTACAGGGCCTGCCCGATCTCGAACTTCATGCTGCTGGGCAGCAGCGGGTTGTAGAAGTTCTGCACCACGTCGTGGGTGGTCCAGGCCACGGCCACCATGCAGAGCAGGCCGGCCAGGAGGAAG
>NW_005213877.1:0-209 GCF_000412655.1 Myotis brandtii
AGAAGCAGGATATGCAGGCAATGACCTTCTTAAATTACCTTCCTCTCAGGCATTTAAAAAAAAACGTTCCCACTCTTATTTATTTAAATCAAGAAAAGAAAATTAGCCCAGGCAGCATGGTTCAGTGGTTGATCATCGACCTTTGAACCAGGAGCTTGAAGTTCGATTCCCAGGCGTGCACACACCTGCTCAGTCCCCGGGTGTGGGGC
>NW_005213878.1:0-209 GCF_000412655.1 Myotis brandtii
CCCAGAATCCCTAAAGCTGCTCCTCCTTGCCATGTGTCCCAGCTCACACTTTCATGGCTGCACATGGGCTCTAATAAGCCCCCTGAGGGCAGGACTGTCGCCTGTACACATGCAGTGCTGTGACATGGTGGTTAAACAAAGCTGGACAGAGGGACAGGTTTGAATCCTGGCCTCACCCTCCCTCCCCAGCTCTGTGACCTTCACGAAGT
>NW_005213879.1:0-209 GCF_000412655.1 Myotis brandtii
GGTTAAGTCTGGTTGCTGGCATGTGGAGGTTGAGCAGAAAGAAGAGGAAATTTCGGACAGCTGGCCTGGAAATGGGCTTTTCTAAGAGACTGCAGCGAGACAGGGAAACCAGATGGAGGGCCTGAAGGGGAGAGGTGGGGAGGGGAAGTGGGTGTCATCACTACACTGAAGTCTGTTGTTGGACAAAATACCTGAAGTTCTAACTATTT
>NW_005213880.1:0-209 GCF_000412655.1 Myotis brandtii
GTCATAGTGGGTGTTTATATCTTGTTTTCTTTTGTTTGTTTGTTGTTGTTGTTTTATTTAATGAACAAGAACCAGAGCACTTGCTGCACTAAATAGTTGACTCATCCACAGATTCTTTTCATCACTAGTTTCTAATATTGTGTAAAATACCACACTGACCACAATGTTGCTTTGAGAATCCAGACATCTCTAAGTCTACTAGATGACCA
>NW_005213881.1:0-209 GCF_000412655.1 Myotis brandtii
CCCCCTCCCTAGAGGTAGCTGCCTCCAGTGACTGGTCGTGCTGGGATGCACATGCCCAATGCCATGGTTTCAGGTGAGATGACTCTGCTTATTGTCCCAGAGCGTCAGAGCCTCCCAACAGGACTGGGTGGGGCTTTCGCTGCAAGTGCCTCAGAGCTCAAGTCTTCCCTCCACCTATCCTGCACCCCTCGCCCCTCACCTGTGATGTG
>NW_005213882.1:0-209 GCF_000412655.1 Myotis brandtii
GGGCTGAGTTTGGCCTTTCCCTGATTCGGAGGGGCCTTGAGGGGGCCAAGACCCCAGAGGGAAATGAGGGAACCCCACAGAAGACAAAGCCTGCTCAACCAATGTGTGTGGGCACAGAGGGCTCTTTCCTCCTGACTTGTTAGTGGGCAGGGTGAGGATGTCAGATGGGTCCCCGCACCTGGTGACTGCCAGCCGATGTTTCTTCACCA
>NW_005213883.1:0-209 GCF_000412655.1 Myotis brandtii
TTTTCTTTCAGTCACAGAGAAACCAGAAGAACCGGGGAGCAAACTAGGAACTGCAGACTTGAGCAGCAGTTCACTCAGGAGCTCCCCCCGAAGCCTGGCTTCCCTGGCTCACCGCCTTCACTTTGATGAGAGTCTCAGCAGCAGACACCTGCTCTGAGGGTCTGGAAAAGGCTCATGCAGAAGAAGGCTGCTGGTCACAACAGAAGAGG
>NW_005213884.1:0-209 GCF_000412655.1 Myotis brandtii
GGAAAGAAGATGTTCCAATTGGAGAAAAACACATGCAAAGTCACTATGTGATAACTTAAATATATCATATCGCATTTTTGTTGCTGTTGTTGTTATTTGTCATCCTTAACCAACTGAACTAATTGGGAGTCCACAATATGACATTCATTTATGAAATCCCAGTTCATCACAATGCCTGGCTTTGACTCATATTAGTTGCTCGGTAAGTG
>NW_005213885.1:0-209 GCF_000412655.1 Myotis brandtii
CGGAACTTCACCGAAAACGGGTCTCTGCCACCATCCGTTTCGTCTGCAGGCCAAGCCTTGCAAAGGGTGAAGGGAGGGAAGCCGGAAGTGACGCCAAGCCGCAAGGAACCGGAAATGACCCTCGCATGCCGGAAGCCGGAAGTTTATTCGTTTCCAAGGCGACGTCTCCTCCACCGCTCCGACCAGGCGGCCGGAGTCTGGACGCTGGA
>NW_005213886.1:0-209 GCF_000412655.1 Myotis brandtii
GAGTTAATATGAGCAAAGTCATCAAGTCAACCGTGTACCTAAGGGACAATGGCCAGAATGACCTGCATACTGCATAGGGGATATAGTCAGTAATACTGTGATAACTACGTAAGGTGCCAGATGGATACTGGAAACGTGGGGAGAGAGGAGGGATCCTGTGTGAAGTATATGGTTGTCTAACCACTGTACTGTACACCTGAAACTAATAC
>NW_005213887.1:0-209 GCF_000412655.1 Myotis brandtii
ACTTTTAGCAACCTAACAAGCAAAAATCATGCCTGTGCCAGGCATACCATCTTTAAAGTTATCTTTTATTTCTCCAGCCCCAGGAAGAACCGGCCACTTCTTGCTGCGACTTCCATTTCATGGGTCACGTCAGGTCCTTCCTGCTGGGCCTTTAGACTGTGCTCGCCCTGTTACCTCTCGGTGCTTCATGACTCCTTGTCCTGGGAGAG
>NW_005213888.1:0-209 GCF_000412655.1 Myotis brandtii
ATAGAGTTTGCGGTTGGGGAGGCTTCGGGGTGGGGGAGAAATGGGTGGGTTGCGAAAGGGAGAGGTAGCGATGGCGCTGGACAGGTTCCTAGGGGACACTGGGTGCGCACCCTCGCGGGGTGGCAGTTGGGTGCGTGCGGGAAGCGGATAGGGTCGGGTTTACGGTTCTCTCCACGAGCTGCGGGCTCGGGGCGTGGATCCCGTTAGCG
>NW_005213889.1:0-209 GCF_000412655.1 Myotis brandtii
GTAGGGTACAAATTTTTATTATTCATTCCTTAATCACAAAAGTCTATAGCATTTCCTAGCACTTGGTTGATGCTCAATAGACATTTAATAAATGAACAAATTAAAAAAAACAGCTTGAATTAATGAGATTTTGTTATAG
This sequence comes from Myotis brandtii, assembly GCF_000412655.1. Taxonomy (NCBI): domain Eukaryota; kingdom Metazoa; phylum Chordata; class Mammalia; order Chiroptera; family Vespertilionidae; genus Myotis; species Myotis brandtii. Next base: position 140 of record NW_005213889.1, read on the forward strand.
AAGTCCTGGAGTATATATAGTGTGAGGGGTTCTAGGTGACTATTGCTTGGACTAATTCTCATTATTGAAA
>NW_005213890.1:0-209 GCF_000412655.1 Myotis brandtii
GTCTCATGACTCTCAGGAAGGGTCCCAAGCTCCTCACCATGGCTGCCTTCACCGCCTCACCTCGCTCACTCCCTCTTCCTGCGTCCTCCAGCCACCTGCCCTTCTGGCTGCCCTTGAAGATGCTTTGACTGCCCTGCCCCTGAGGGGACTTTTGTACACACGGTGCACAGTTTCAGACAGAGGAAGCTTGTGAAATCCAGGAACTTTGT
>NW_005213891.1:0-209 GCF_000412655.1 Myotis brandtii
AAGGAAGAAAAAAAGCAGCAGCAGCTATGTAGGATGTGCCTCTGCTGAAACTATAAAACCATTAATAGCGTTTTTATCGGGTTGAAAGAGATAATTTTTACCTTAACTCTTGGAAATGTTTTCATTTTCTCTCTTTTACAAATTCTCCCCAATGCATATTAAACATTGATTCTTGTTTGTTGTTGTTGTGTTCACACACAATGCATCAC
>NW_005213892.1:0-209 GCF_000412655.1 Myotis brandtii
CTCAGTTTCTGCCATCATGTGCCATGCTCTTTAATTTCACATTACACTTTATTAAAGCAGGCAGGGATATCTTTGGCTGTCTATTTAAAAACAGTGAATGGTTGAAGAAATAGTAATATTGAGACATATACAATTACTAGAGTCCCGGTGCATGAAATTTGTGCATGGGGGTGGGAGAGTCCCTCAGCCCGGCCTGCACCCTCTCCAAT
>NW_005213893.1:0-209 GCF_000412655.1 Myotis brandtii
ACGGGCAGCAGCCACGGGTGAGTGACCCCGGTTCTCCACACCCTCACCTGAAGTGGGGGGCATCCCTTCTTTCACATTAGCCAATCTGAGACGCGGGAACTGATACCTCAGGGGATTTTCAGCACTGTCTCCTTCAGCACCACGGAGAGCTCCGGGAACCAGGTAGAGGCTGGAGCAGGGGTGGGCAAACTTTTAGACTCAAGGGCCAC
>NW_005213894.1:0-209 GCF_000412655.1 Myotis brandtii
CTCAGGGCTGATCATTAGGATTTTGGCATTTCCTCCTGGGACCCATGGTGGAACTGCACTTCTCTCTCCTCGTTGAAGTTGCGGGTCGGGGTGCTACTGGCTTTGGCGGGGGCAGCGTAAGCAGGAGTGATGTGTTCAGGAGGGACGTGGGTCTCCCCTGAGCAGGAGCCTGAGGGCCAGCATGTGGTGTGCTCTGTGCCCTTCCCCAG
>NW_005213895.1:0-209 GCF_000412655.1 Myotis brandtii
GGTCGGTCTCTGGGAGGTTCCCCGTGAGCAGCAGGCCACGTGGTGCCCAGCCTGGTGGCCCCTTCCTGACGGGGCGTCTCTGTTTTGCAGGAAAACTCGCCTTTCCTCGGGTATTGCTGCCTGTCCCCACCCTGTCGGTGAGCCTGCTGGGGGGAGTGGGTGAAAGGGGGGGCAGGTCCCTGCGGGGCTGAGTCCTCCGTGGACGCTGT
>NW_005213896.1:0-209 GCF_000412655.1 Myotis brandtii
CATTAAAAACAATGCTATTTCACTGCTTTTTAAAAATGTTGCAGTTAGGCAGAAGAGATTCAGGTAGGACTAAGGAAGTTTCGGGATGGGTCAGGTGACCCACAGTTTCCTCTCCTTTAAGAACACACCAAGGCTACTTATCTTCCTACTTCATTTTGCATATGAGGTTCACAGTTGTCAATTGCCCTTAGTGACTGAGAGGGACCTTT
>NW_005213897.1:0-209 GCF_000412655.1 Myotis brandtii
ATGAAAATATTTTTTAGAATAGCAAACTACAAAAAATTGACAGATTTGAAAGTGTCAAACAGCACCTCTAGAACTATATAATGCAATAATAAATAAAATAAAAATAAAATAAAATAAAATAGCCAATATTTGCACTTGACAACAGACAGCTTACATCAGAAGAGAGAATTAAAGAGTGACACCAGCAGGATGGAGGTGTAGGAATTTCT
>NW_005213898.1:0-209 GCF_000412655.1 Myotis brandtii
GTGAAAGGTGTCAGACACAAAAGAGTGCCTACTAGATTATTTCATTTATATAAATTTCTAGAAAATAAAACCTAATATATAATGACAAAAAAATGGATATGTAGTTATCTGGGACTAGAAATGGAAGGGGTGATGGACTACAAAATGGCATGGGGGCGATGAAATGCTCTCTATGTTCTGTGTAGTGGTGGTTTCATAGGTATATACTG
>NW_005213899.1:0-209 GCF_000412655.1 Myotis brandtii
GCTGTTTTGATTACAATGGCTTTGTAGTATAATTTGAGATCCAAAACTGTAATCCATCCAACTTCGCTCCTTTTTCTCAAGATTGCTATGTCTCTTTGGTGTTATTTTTGTTTCATATACATTTTTGGAATATGTTGTGCATCTGTGAAATACGAACATCAGTGTATATCTGGATGTTAATTTTGTATCTTGCTATTTTGCCAAATTCA
>NW_005213900.1:0-209 GCF_000412655.1 Myotis brandtii
ACAAAATCAGATTTGTCAGTCACTCTTGCCAAAGGGTCATATGGATGGATGTAAGGTTAAAAAAAAAATTGTGATATTCAAGAGAATAATATGATTGTAATAAAAAAGGGCAATGCAATACAAAACAGAGTATTATTACTTTCTATTATTGTGATTTTTTAAAACCCTAAACGCCGTAGACATGTTTTGGCTGCATATGCTAAGAGAGT
>NW_005213901.1:0-209 GCF_000412655.1 Myotis brandtii
CACAATGCCTGTGGTGGTCTACAGTGCGTCAGGTTCCCGAAATATCTACACAGAAGTACAGCAACCCACCTAGAAAATGGGAAATAGAACAAAGGCGGGAGGAAGAGTATCGCCAAAAGGTTGGTAGAGGTCAAGGGTAAGTGCTCCTCTCACGGGCACTGCTGCTCATCAGTTTATACCCAACACGGGAAAGGGAACTCCAGGTACAA
>NW_005213902.1:0-209 GCF_000412655.1 Myotis brandtii
GGTGTGTGTGTAAAGCTGACTCCTCATCTAGTGGGTTCTTGTAAGTTCTTCCAAAACCCTTTAGCGCCTGGTACCATTATCAAGGTGAGTCCAGGGATGTGGTGGATCCGCAGCTGGTAGCTCAGGCTTCAGCTTCTTGCTGCTAAGGTCTCATCTCTCCTCCAGGGGGCACTCTTGGACAGGTTTTAATAGGGCTCTATGTAGGTCTT
>NW_005213903.1:0-209 GCF_000412655.1 Myotis brandtii
CTCTGAAATCAATAAAAATATATTTTAAAAAATCTTGGGACTTTTCAAGAGGGGAAAAATTAGAGAAAGGTGTTTTTTGGGGGGCTTCTAAGAATAAAAATCATTTTTGTGATGCCATTGTTAATAGTGAATCAACAGGTCTCAAATGGTAATGCCTTTCCAGATTCAATTTCAATACAGTTGACAGGATGGAAGTTTATATTTAGTGA
>NW_005213904.1:0-209 GCF_000412655.1 Myotis brandtii
TAACATAAGAGTCAAAAAAGATTGTTTCTATGCCTCTCCTTCCTCCATTGACATATCAATCTTTAGAATTTGGGTACAAGTAATTAGAATTCTCATAAATTCTTGGAAATTTCTGAAATTGCATTATTCTTAATTGCAAAATCCCTCCCACCCCTTACCAAGTATTATAGATATAATAGAGGCCCAGTGCACAAAATTCATGCACTTGG
>NW_005213905.1:0-209 GCF_000412655.1 Myotis brandtii
CTCTCTTCTTGACTGCATAGGGTATCTGTCTTTTTACCTCACTCAAACCTGTTGGTTTTCATTCCACCAAAGAAAAGAAAGAGGAGGCAGCATCAATCTGATCTGCCCAGGTCAGAGGAGACCTCTCGCTTCTGACCCCACCAGCCTCTATGTGACCCAGGGCAAACCACTTAACCTCTCCAGGCCTCACTTTCATCTTTAAAAGGAAA
>NW_005213906.1:0-209 GCF_000412655.1 Myotis brandtii
AGATTGTTATTAAATGATTAGATAGCAATATTTCTAAACAATACTTTAACCCTCAAAAACAAGAATATTTTCTTCAAATGAATCCAGTTCTACGTTTTGCCTCAGATGGGATGGTAGAATCATAGAATATTTACATGAAAAAAATATTATATTTTCTTAAGACCTTCAGATTATTTATTCAGAAATATACAAATTATCATTATCTTCCA
>NW_005213907.1:0-209 GCF_000412655.1 Myotis brandtii
ATACACATTAGAAATAGTTGTAAAATAAGTTTATAGTAATAAATTCATCTCTTTTATTGAAAAGACTTGCAATAGTTTATTAAAATTTATTTTCTCTGCAGTGGTCAAGAGACCTGAGAATTACTTTCTTCTGTTCCCACATTAGGATAGTGAGTCAAAGAGAAGTGAGGTAATTTGCCTTAGGTGGTCTGGTGACTGACTTGTTAAAC
>NW_005213908.1:0-209 GCF_000412655.1 Myotis brandtii
ACCGGGCATTTGCATGCAGAAAGAAAGTTCGCAGGCTGCGTGTGTGCCTGTGGCTACCTAGAAACAGAATTTAGCTACATCTGTCTGAAGTTCCGTAGCACATCTCCTACAGAGAATCCATTACAGGCACAGGGTGTAAATGCAGAGTGGGAAGGAATGAAAAGATTGAGGTTAGGAGCAACATTTGAAGACACTTGCAGGTACTTAGG
>NW_005213909.1:0-209 GCF_000412655.1 Myotis brandtii
CAGATGAGATGGTGTGCTCAGGGGCCTGCAGTGGGTGTTGCCCGTCAAACCCCAGATGCCCTTCTCTCCCCACAGGAGTTTTCTGGAGAGTTTGCCTGCCTCTGGGCCGGAATGCTTGGGGATAAGACTCAGACAAAGATGGTTCTCTGGCCAAGCCCTGGGAGGACAAGCAGCAGGCTGTGGGAGACCCCGGGCACAGAAGGTCTGTG
>NW_005213910.1:0-209 GCF_000412655.1 Myotis brandtii
AATGAATGAATGCGTCCAGGTTCACTCAAAAAAGTCACTTGACAAAATTTTTGTATCGCCTACCAATCCAAGGATTAGTATGTTGATACTTCCTACCTAGAGCTGTAACCAGACATGTAACTAAATGCAGTATTTATAAAATTGCTTGAATCCCCTTCTTGTCATCCTACCAATCAGGTCACATCTCTCATCTACATTACTAGATTAGC
>NW_005213911.1:0-209 GCF_000412655.1 Myotis brandtii
AATGTCATTTGAACTATGACATTTTGTTAAATATTACTCTAGAGCTTGTTAAACATTTACATTTTAATGTAAACTACAGTCTTGTATTACTAGTTCTATATTAGATGCTAAATTTATAACTAATGTTTAAGATTTCTTGTGAAATTAAGACCCTATTTACTATCAAGAATTGAAATATAGAAATAATCCAAAACAAAATGAGACATCTA
>NW_005213912.1:0-209 GCF_000412655.1 Myotis brandtii
ACAGGCAATTTTGGAGGAATTTCATTTTCTTTTGTTTTGGGTATATGTTCTCTCTTTTTTTGACAAGTTGTTCTGGTGTCCTTGTATCAATTCAAATTCAATTAGGCTGAATTTTTATTGTGAACCTATTATTTGTCATTCATATTAATAAAACCTAAGATAAAAATAATGATGACATAAGCATAATTTAAGTTCATTAAATCATTTTT
>NW_005213913.1:0-209 GCF_000412655.1 Myotis brandtii
AGGGCAGGGCCTCCCTGTGCTGTTCTCCCCACAGCCGAGCCCGTCAGCACAGGCTGCAGGCCCTCGGTGGCTGGCACTGACCAGGGTGATTTCTCGCTCACACTATGTGTCCCTTGGGGTCAAGTTGGGGCTGGGCTCCGTGTCCGTGTCCCCTGGCATCCAGCTTTCGCCTCTGTGCTGTGGCCAGTCCTGGGGAGGGGAAGGAAAGG
>NW_005213914.1:0-209 GCF_000412655.1 Myotis brandtii
CAGAAAACCAAATAACTATCTTCATTTTTTAATATTATTTATGCTGGGGGAAAAAAAGAATCCATAAATACATATAAAAGTAGGAATGATTAGTGAAAAACCGACATTTAGTGATTATGATCCACATCTAATGGTGTTAAATACAAATATTAAAAATGTGTAAAATCACAAGGAATAAATTTGTAAAATATGAGGACAATGCAGTTATT
>NW_005213915.1:0-209 GCF_000412655.1 Myotis brandtii
ACAGCGTGGGCCACCCGCCCAGGGTGCCCGAGGGCTGCGGCCGGGGTCAGGGCCCTCACCTCTCGGAGATCTCGGTATGACCCTCCTTCTAAGTCCCACCTGTTCCAATGGCCCCTGCGGTGGCTGGTGGAAGGCGGGGCCCCCCTGCACCCCTCACGGTGGCGCCCGGGATACCCACCTGGCCCGTGTTGTAGTTGTTGACGATCACG
>NW_005213916.1:0-209 GCF_000412655.1 Myotis brandtii
TCTATGGAGAGGTTTTCTAAGGAAGCCGTCGGAAATGTCAGGGTGTTTGGCTAGAAATAAAGGTAAGTGAGTACATGTGGGAGAAGACTTGTAGAAGTTTGCTGCTTTTGCTCAGTGAAATAGGAAACATACTCATCAGTTGAGGGTGAGGATAGGGAAGACAGTTTTGTAGAGATTTCAGGAGAAGATATGAAATGTTTGTCTAGAGT
>NW_005213917.1:0-209 GCF_000412655.1 Myotis brandtii
GTTCTATGCATAGGAATATTTCCTACCTATGTACTCATAGGTTTTGTCAAATGCACGTGTAAAATGTTCATGGAAGCATTATAACATTACTTTTATCAGACAAAGACAGTATAAGAAAAAAAAGTGCACCAGTAAGATTTCTACTATTTAACAAGTAATTTTTACTAAAAAATTTATCTTTTATGCCATTTGTTGTCTCAGGCGTTGCT
>NW_005213918.1:0-209 GCF_000412655.1 Myotis brandtii
AAAAAACCAATAAAATATATTTTTTTAAAAAAAGAAATGTTAACCCCATAACAAAACATCCAGCTTTTTAAAAAAGGCATTTTCCTGTGACAGCATATCATATACTCACAAGAGACTGAGGGAATACAGGTCTGTTTTTCTACTTCAAATTAGTCATTTTAAAAATTAATTAATCAAATTATTAATTTGTACTGTAGTCGGATTATTTT
>NW_005213919.1:0-209 GCF_000412655.1 Myotis brandtii
TTTATTTTTCATTTATTAACTGGGATATTTCTATGAGGAGAAACTTCCCCCTCATTAGCTCTTTGGTTAGGTGAAGTAAAGTTCCTAAAAAACAAACAAACAAACAAAAAAACAACAACAAAAAACAGGATAAAGGCTTGGTTCTTGTCCTTTATCTACCAGTTTGTAGAATAATTAAGTTGCTTCTCTCTGGTATCCTCTAAAGTGAA
>NW_005213920.1:0-209 GCF_000412655.1 Myotis brandtii
TTATTACAATACTAGAGGCCCGGTGCACGAAATTCATACACTCGGGACCCCTCCCCCCCCTCAGCCTGACCTGCATCTTCTTGCGTCCAGGAGCCCTCAGGGGATGTCTGATTGACTGCTTAGGCCAGCTCCCCCTGGACATCCTTAGCACTGTCACAGAGGCGGGAGAGGTTCCCATCACTGCTGCTGCGCTCACCAGCTGTGAGCCC
>NW_005213921.1:0-209 GCF_000412655.1 Myotis brandtii
CTCTGAAATCAATAAAAACATATTTTAAAAAATAACAAAAAGTGAAATAAGCAATCCTGGGCTGCAGAGTGAGGACAGGCGTCAAAGAGACCACCGGGAAGTCCATGCTCCCGTCTGTCTCTCCCCCGGGGGGCGGGGGGGGAGGCATCTTTTATTTGTCTGGTCCTGGTCAGCAACCTCTGGCGTCCACATACTGTACTCGCTTTCTT
>NW_005213922.1:0-209 GCF_000412655.1 Myotis brandtii
TCCCCACTCCCGTCATGCCACATTGTGAAGGCTCTAATGTCGGACACGTCTCAGCCCTTGCTCAACAAACCTCTGTGTCTGAGGGCTGCCTCGAGCCTCCCTGGAACCCTTCCCTGCCTCCAGACAGCTTCCCACAAGACCTCACTATTTACACCTGATGTTTGCCCACTCGTTAGGTTGAATAGTGTCCCCTAAAAATGCATCCACCA
>NW_005213923.1:0-209 GCF_000412655.1 Myotis brandtii
GGCTCGCACTCGCGCAGGCGGCGGCTGTGCACAGCGTGCTCTGTGGGACACACAGGTTGGGCCCTTTTTAAATGACGCTTCAGAAACCTCGAGCTCAACTGGTGAAACGGGTCCCGCCTGCCTGGTGGTAGAATGGTTAGAGGCGGTGACATGGGTCCTGCGTCCCCGCCTCTGGGGGTGCGCACGTGGCCGCAGGGGGCGCTGGTCGT
>NW_005213924.1:0-209 GCF_000412655.1 Myotis brandtii
ACTGGGGATGGAGCTCACAACCCGGGCATGTGCCCTGTCCAAGAATCCAACCAGCAACCTTTTGGGTCACGGGACAGCGCTCAACCAGCTGAGCTACACCAGGCTTTCTCCCTTTCTAAGTTGTGAAAAAACAATGAAAGTGATTTTAGGAAATAATAGTCATTTACATTTGTACAGTGCTTCACAGTTTACAGATTGCTTTCATAACA
>NW_005213925.1:0-209 GCF_000412655.1 Myotis brandtii
TCATCTGTCCTGCGGCGCCCCCTGCTGGCCACAGGCAAAACGGCGTTCTGTCAAGCTCAGACCTGGGCTCTATGGACAAAGGCTCAGAGGGTGGGTGCACACCTGCTCTGCTCTTCAGGCCCAGGCCTTCCAGGCGGGCCAGGCAGTCCTCCTGGGCCTGCGCAGGCGGCACCCCAGAGGCGACAACACCAAACTACCGAACACAGAGG
>NW_005213926.1:0-209 GCF_000412655.1 Myotis brandtii
AAAGTCCTTGTCTGTTAATTACATCTTCTTGGTCATTTGGGGTATGCTTATATTGACTGGTATTTCTCCAGTAATAGCTCACATGTCCATGCTTCTCCAGGTGTCTAGTAATTTTTTTATTGGATGCTAGACATTGTTCGTGTTATGTGGTTGAATATCTGGATTTGTTGTTTTCCTCTGAAGTTTGTTTGGTGGGCAGTCAAGTTACT
>NW_005213927.1:0-209 GCF_000412655.1 Myotis brandtii
ATCCATTCAGAACCAAGAAGCCTCCTGGGAAACAGCCCCTCCTTTTAAGAGACTATTTTATGCAAATCGCTGTTAATAAATGCGCCGTCTACAACCCAGAGGCCCTCTGGGTGCTTATGACTGCACGCAGGGAAAGCGGCTTGAAGGCAGTGATCAAGCTGAAACACGGTGTCCTTAAAAGAAGAAAGTAGGACACAGACGCACACAGA
>NW_005213928.1:0-209 GCF_000412655.1 Myotis brandtii
GGCTGCCTCCTGTTATCGGGTAGCTTCGGGAAGCATCTAGTGAGCCTGTGGGGGTGGAGGGGCTACCCTAATGCTGCCAAACCCCGAGTCTGCCACCTGCAGCTTGTGGACCCAGAGGGCTAGTCAACCACCCAGGGCTCCTTGGCATGCGTGAGGGGCCCTGCAGCCACCGTGCCTGCCTCCGTGCAGAGAAAGGAGTGGCTGGGAGG
>NW_005213929.1:0-209 GCF_000412655.1 Myotis brandtii
CTCTCTTTCACAGCAATCGTATATCAGAGTAAACATTCATCTATTGCTGAGGGTCTACTGCTCAACCACAGCAAAGCTCCATCTCTTTTTTGGCTTATACTTTTGAGCACAACATTAAATCCCTCTATTGCCCACCTATGTTGACCCAGGAAGTCATGATTCAATTTCCAGTGAAGGCACATGCCCAGTTTGTAGTCTCGATCCCCAGT
>NW_005213930.1:0-209 GCF_000412655.1 Myotis brandtii
AGGTTACAGTAAGAACTGTGCAAAAATGCTTTGTGCTTGTTTACAAAACTGAGTGAAGTCTGGACTCACAAAATCAGGAATATAAGAAATTGTACAGGGTGCAGGACAGTTTATTTGTGGCATTGCCCTGTGCCCGGCACCTAGCATCCCCAGTCCCCATCTACTAAAAGCGAGCAGTGCCGACCCTCCTCCAGTCTAGTGACAACCAA
>NW_005213931.1:0-209 GCF_000412655.1 Myotis brandtii
CAGGTACACCATGCCCCATGTCTCATCCACAACCAGACGTTTCAGCTCCATCTCGCTGTGGAAGAGGTCTAGCTTCCGGGGCAGTAGGCTGGCACTGGTGCCCCCCCCCCCGGGCCCAGGAGGGTCAGGGCCCAGAGGTGCAGCGCCATCACCCCAGCACGGAGGCTCCAGGAATCTATCCCAGTATCTGCTCCTGGCTGGCATCAGAA
>NW_005213932.1:0-209 GCF_000412655.1 Myotis brandtii
GCAAACAGTGGGCATTGGCGGCTGCCCAGTGCACACCCGGGGCCCGAGACCTGCTCTGATTCCCACTAGGGGCTCCCAAACCCCCCTTTCTGGAAAGGACCTGATAGCGCTGAAGCTGTTTCTGCTGCAATGGTGACCCCTTGTGGTCAAGAAGGGAAACGCACCGGACAGCGGCTCCCACCTTCCCTCGGCCTGGTCTCCAGGGCACT
>NW_005213933.1:0-209 GCF_000412655.1 Myotis brandtii
CAGCCCCAGAGGATGGAGGGGGGGGGCTTGGGGGCCTCCGGGGCCGCTGAGCAGAGTGCCCTTCAGAGCCTCGCCGCCCACAGGTTCCAAGTGGACTTCCAGTGCGGCTGCAGCCTGCACCCCCCGCCCGACATCGCCATCCACTTCAACCCTCGCTTCCACACCACCCAGCCGCACGCCATCTGCAACACCCTGCAGGCCGGGCGCTG
>NW_005213934.1:0-209 GCF_000412655.1 Myotis brandtii
CCTCGGCCTCCACTGTGCACTGAAGTCCTCCTGCTCCCCCGGCATCCTCCCGCACGCACCGCCCTGGCTGCTGCGCACCCCTTTGGGCAGGGGTGGGTCACGGGCTCAGGGGCGACACCTCTGCCCCGGGAGGCTCCAGGCTCCCAAGCCTTCCTGTGCTTCCCCATCACGAGGGAGCCTTCGAAACACACAGATGCCACCCCTCCCCT
>NW_005213935.1:0-209 GCF_000412655.1 Myotis brandtii
ACTGCTGGGTGATTATCAAGAGGGAGAAATTGCTTCCCAGCGGAAGGGCGGCTGGAGGCTTTATGAAGAAGGAGACTTGACATGCTCTTTGACCCCCAAACTGCTCCTGCCCTTCCCTTCCCATCTCTACACTTTCCACCCAGTTGGTCGAGCCAAAAATCTGGAGGAGTCATTACTGACTCTTCCCTGTCCCTCATCCCCATTTGCTT
>NW_005213936.1:0-209 GCF_000412655.1 Myotis brandtii
GAGAGGGATGTCTGACTGCCCATTTAGGCCTGATCCCCGTGCATCGGGCCTAAACAGGCAGTGGGACATCCCTTGAAGGGTCCCATCTTGGAAAGCGTGCAGGCTGGGCTGAAGGACACACACACGCTCCACGCCCCCATCCCCCCATGCATGAATTTCAGGCCTCTAGTGATTTATAAAGGCTGCAGATCTTTGTGCCTTGATATCCC
>NW_005213937.1:0-209 GCF_000412655.1 Myotis brandtii
CTTTAATTGCAAGGATCCATCATAGTTCATTTGCTCTCGACCGCTGTTTGCATACCCTGTTGTATACATTCCTATGTCTGTTAGGAGAGTTGCAAGCTCCTGATAGTAGTTTGCCCCTTCCCCCCGGTACCACGTGAAGGCTTCAACATTGGGAGGCATATTGCGGATACGAAGAGTCACATCCTGTCCTTCGGCAGCATTGGTTGACA
>NW_005213938.1:0-209 GCF_000412655.1 Myotis brandtii
AAAAATAGCTCTTTTTCCAAATACCCACATAATTTGTGCCTTTTAATTACATGCCCAGATGAGGTCACAGGGAAAAAAAAAGTATTGGCTTTCCAGTCGTATCCAAGGTCAACAGAATCTTGTCAGATGTAATGACTAAAGATAGATCCTGCGAAGGTGTTTTTATCTTTATCTGGACTACCTATTCTTCTTCATCTCCGTTGCAACTT
>NW_005213939.1:0-209 GCF_000412655.1 Myotis brandtii
TACTGACTTTGTCCCTGGAAAACAGTGCTTTAGGGACGAGGACTTTCATTCATTCCTGGAAACCCCTAATATTAGGGCCTAGGCACTGCACCGTGTAAGTGCTACCTGTGGGCGAGACCATCCGTAGACTCTTCTGGATCATAAAGAGGCAGAAATCCCAGGACATTAAAGAGAAACCCAGCTCCCACCCGGCCCACCCTCCAGCTCGC
>NW_005213940.1:0-209 GCF_000412655.1 Myotis brandtii
GGCTCCCAGGACCTTCGCCAGTCTGGGAGGCGAGGCCACCCACACCTAGCCATGCCTGTGGACTCTGGGGACCTTGCTGGTGGAGAGCAGAGCAGGAGATGAGCAGGAGGAGAGCAGGAGGTTTGGAGGACTTGGCAGATCAGGAGACCGCTGGACATAGAGCAGAGTGAGGGAGAGGGCGGCTTGGAGGGCACGGCTCCCTCTGTCAC
>NW_005213941.1:0-209 GCF_000412655.1 Myotis brandtii
ACAGTATCCCAGAGCCACCTTCACATCATCTGAAACCTTCCCTATCTTACTGGCCATCTTGCTTCCAATATCTACATTTAACATTTTGTATATGGTACCCTTACAACAAATTTAAGACAATACCCTTATATGTCTCATTGTCATAGCATGGATGTATTTATTTATCCACACATTAATTGAAGAAACATTCCTAGAGTATGTATTTCATG
>NW_005213942.1:0-209 GCF_000412655.1 Myotis brandtii
ACTTAAAAAAGTTGAAAATGGATGTGAGGTTGTTACTAAAGGTATACAGGGAGGTTAGTGGGGAAAAAAACACTTGTGTTCTCAAAAACCAGGTTTCACACAATAACAGGCACTAAAACTAGTTGTGTGTGCTTGCAACAGGAGAGAATACTTTTAATAAAGGCTGGTCTTTTTCATGATACGCAGGAAATCTTCCTCATTGACTTCCC
>NW_005213943.1:0-209 GCF_000412655.1 Myotis brandtii
GAGGAGAGATTTTGGAGAGCAGAGCCCAGTGGGAGGTGAAGGTATTCTGAACCAATTCATGGCAGAATCTGGAGCTGGGCAGGGGGCTAAAGGAGCCACAGACGCGTTTGTTCCCTCAGAGAAAACTTGGAGCCTGGGCTCCTTTCCTTTGCTGGGTCTGTTGCCGATAGGACAGACCCCAGGAGGCCTCCGAGGGGTCAGGTGCCCGG
>NW_005213944.1:0-209 GCF_000412655.1 Myotis brandtii
TACTATATATAAAATATATAATTATAAAATGATTTATAAAATCATTTAATTTTAAAAAGCGCATATATATGTCAGATTTTTCATTTCTTTTTGAGATAGTTTGGTGAATTTTATTTCCTAGATTTTTTTAGGTCTCATGTAAGCTTCATAATTTATTATACATATTATTTATCAAAAATAATATTAGAGGAATCCACAGGCAGCAAAAT
>NW_005213945.1:0-209 GCF_000412655.1 Myotis brandtii
TGATTTCTCTGAGAGACAGCGATGCCTTCAGATATAGTGGTCATTTTCTCATAAAACAACCTGGGTGGGCTTGGTGCAAGGGCTAGGACTGCTTAACTCTAAAGTCCTCCCACTCAAGTTATGCTATGCTTACTTATTTTTTTTTAAAACCCTGTTCCAGCATGTGTACTGGAAGGCCAAGGGAGGAGGAACAATAAATTAGTTGAACT
>NW_005213946.1:0-209 GCF_000412655.1 Myotis brandtii
TTTGTGTTTGTCTGGAGTGGGGTGGAGATAGATGTAGAACCTTTGTATTTCAGTGGCCTAAATCTAAAGTCATTTTCGAGGAGCAGATAAAAATGCCTATTTCTTGTTACCCCTCTGCAAACAGAATTAAATTGCCTTCTTGCTAATGAACCTCGCTGCTTTCTAAATTTGTCAGATGTTTCAACCGCATCCCCCCACATTGGCAGACT
>NW_005213947.1:0-209 GCF_000412655.1 Myotis brandtii
ATTTGCCCATTCACATGTCACTTTCCTTGTGTCTGACTTCTTTGATTTAACATGTTTTCAAGTGTCATCTATGCTATAACATGTATCAGTACTCCATCCCTCTTTTTGATTGAATAATATTTCATTTTATGGATATACCACTTTTTATTTACCCACATTTTCATTTATTCAGTTGATGAACATTTGGGATGTTTCCACTTTTTGGCTAT
>NW_005213948.1:0-209 GCF_000412655.1 Myotis brandtii
GTCAGGTTTTTCTTTCCATCAAAAGGTAGTAGGAAATTACCTAGAACCTACAGTTATGGAATCTAAGAAATGATTCTTAAAAAAAAAATTTAATGACTTGATGTTCTAAGTGACAATCTTACCTGCCCTGCTGAAAGGAAAGAATACATCTTTTTTTAAAAGATTAAACAGATCCTAAAAAGAAATGGATTATGCTTATTTCTGGAAGT
>NW_005213949.1:0-209 GCF_000412655.1 Myotis brandtii
GCTTTATCATTTAATTGCAAAGCTCAGAGTTTTAGAAAGACAATGACCTTGAACACGAGAAGCCCTCGGATTTGGTCACAACTATTCCCTTCGGTATGAGGTTTACCAGTTGGGGATTTTTCTGAGTAGAGGATTCCCAATAGAGAAGGCAAACCAGTGAACCTGTCTTGGGTTTGGTGTTTGGGGAAAATATCCACTGCTAGAAGACA
>NW_005213950.1:0-209 GCF_000412655.1 Myotis brandtii
CAGAGTTACAGAGAGAAGAAATGACTTTTCTAAGATTCTATCACTAGTAAGAAGATGAACACTGGCATGGATACATGGAACAGACTGACAGAGGTCATAGGAGAGGGGGGTGAAGGGGATGGGTGAAAGGAGGTGAAGCGATTAGCCAAAGAACATATACTAGTATGCATAACCTATAGACACAGACAACACTGAGGTGATGAGCAGAG
>NW_005213951.1:0-209 GCF_000412655.1 Myotis brandtii
TTATTGATTAGTTTTTTTAAAAGTGGATCAAAGAGTACTTAAGTCTTCAACTATAGTGTCTTCTAAATTAGTTTATCAATATGTTATATAAACCAAAATTAATTTTAGACTATAAGTAGGAAAAAAAAAACATTTTTTAGCTGTAAAATTAGCTGCAGTCCAGGAGACACATATTCAGATAAGCATCCTAAATTGTGTTTCACCAAGAG
>NW_005213952.1:0-209 GCF_000412655.1 Myotis brandtii
AGTTCCCTCAAAGCGCCTTCTTATGCTGAGTGGACGGCAGCACTCAGACTGTGAAACCGAGCTGGGCTGTGGCCACACAGAGACACAGCTGTCTGTCTCGGGAACACATGGGGGGCAGGTAGGCTGAGAATGTGCAGCCCAGGTAATGGGCGATAACCATTCTGTTAGGGAACTTCTACACGAGGGTTCTGCGCCCGGGGCGGGATGGC
>NW_005213953.1:0-209 GCF_000412655.1 Myotis brandtii
TGGGCATAAAACTTTTGATATAATTACAAAAAGTCTCCTCAAGCTATCTTCTAAGTCATGTAGGCAACAAGTTAAAGTAGCCAGGAAAGCTTTTTCATTAGTTTAAAAAATTATAAATGCAAATTAATACAAGACAAAGATGCCCCCCTTTTATTAGCAAAATATTTTAGATATCTAATGCCGGTGATCTTGAGGAGTGACAGCCACTT
>NW_005213954.1:0-209 GCF_000412655.1 Myotis brandtii
ACACACTGAGGAAAATCACAGCCCTAGGAAATGCATTAAAAAAACTGAACATTAATGACCTTCAATCAGAAGACGGGGGCAGAAAAAAGGAGTAAACCCTGAAAGCGGAAACGGAAAGAAACAAGGAGCTGGAGGTTTGGGAGCCCGTTCTGTTTACCTGACCCCACATCCTCAGAGGACCCCAGCCAAGGAGGGGACCCTGTGCTTCC
>NW_005213955.1:0-209 GCF_000412655.1 Myotis brandtii
CCTCGAGTCAAAAAGTTTGCCCACCCCTGCACTATAGCATACTATTAGTTGGAACCTAACTTTCCCCATCACAAGCTACTTGCAGCCCACTCACCTCTGCCTTAACCTACGGGCCACTTGATTTAGTGCTTTATGCTTTTGTGCTTTGTATTTTTTAGTTATTTTCTTTTGGCTTGGAGTTTTTGCTTTCCCAATGTCTGGCTGTCAAA
>NW_005213956.1:0-209 GCF_000412655.1 Myotis brandtii
CCATCCCCAGTGCATGGAGGAATGGTGAAGCAACCTAGAGCTGCCAGGCCCCAGCTCAGCCACACCTACCCAGAGGCGTTGATGATGTCATCGTCCCTCCCCAGGAACCAGATGTAGCCCTCTTCGTCAATAGTTGCTTTGTCCCCAGTGTTGTAAAAGTCCCCACACTCCACTTTGGCTGTCTTCACTGGGTCATTCTGCAAAGAGAA
>NW_005213957.1:0-209 GCF_000412655.1 Myotis brandtii
TGTAATTTTGAATACCATGTTTTATTACTGGTATTATTACTGTGGTTAAATCATGTCTTTGATACATATAATCGTGTGGGTTATCAGGTACTTTGCTGCAGTGGGGGCAACACTGTGTTTCTAGCCACATCACTATTTAACAGAAGTTTGATCTCAAGTCCTTTGCCATCCCCTGCAGATGCTTCCTCTAAAATGGAAGTTTTCTCTGT
>NW_005213958.1:0-209 GCF_000412655.1 Myotis brandtii
ACAATATTTGTAGTATCTCATTATAGACTTATCATCAATATCATGAACAAATGTCTTAATTTTTATAAAGTCCAATTTATCAATTTTTTGTTACTTGTGTAATCATTCAGAAACTTAATTTCTTTAATCTAATATTTTCTCTTTTTTCCTTTTGTTTCAAACTAGCCTTTTCCAGCCTAGGAGTACCTTGACTCACCCATCTCTCTCTC
>NW_005213959.1:0-209 GCF_000412655.1 Myotis brandtii
TTTTTTCTTTCTTGCTGTCATCCACGTAAGCAATGGCGTGGCCGTCACTGACTGTGGCTGGTGGTCTTGGTGCACCTTCCACGAGGTCCCTCACACTCTCCGGCAGCGCCGCCAGGCGGTCTCCGAGGAGACGTGGCTGCACTTCCTGCCTGGGACCTCGATTGCCATTTCAAGTGGCGGCTGTAATTGTAACTCAGTAAACTCGCCCG
>NW_005213960.1:0-209 GCF_000412655.1 Myotis brandtii
GTGAAAGAAATGCTAAATTATTTGAATATATTCAAATGAAAATATTAAATAACTAGGCTCAATGCAGTGAGCCAGGAACACTGGACCCTTGTCATAAGGAACATTTTAGAAAGTAGAAAATGTCAAACGATAAACTAGAACAATTGAGTAAGGAGTTTGGTGTCTTTTATTGAAGGGACTTGTATGCATGCATATAAGCATAACCAATG
>NW_005213961.1:0-209 GCF_000412655.1 Myotis brandtii
TTGAATGATCAGCAATCAATTCGGTAGTATTAAAAAATGAATTGAGACCATTTACTTTTTTCCCCACGTTTGACCTAAAAAATAATCTAAGCAAAGGACCTAGGTAGTCTTGTATTAGGTGGTTGAGAGTTCATGAGGAAGAATCAGGGCCAGATAGATTCTGATATGGTGTCTTACAGAGGGAGCAGAAACTAAGAGTAAGCAGAGTT
>NW_005213962.1:0-209 GCF_000412655.1 Myotis brandtii
TTTTAAAAGGACACATTGCTCCCCACCCTGTTTTTTTCCCTTCATATCTATTGATAAAGGTGTGAAGTATGTAATACACACATATTTGCTAAAAGATGCCTGAGCTGAATCTTTTTTTTCAGAAACTCTTAACCTGTGGTTCAAGCAATTTGGGGGGATGGTAGTGCATGGGTAGAGGATGGGTGAGTTTTCTCAATTGTATAGAAATT
>NW_005213963.1:0-209 GCF_000412655.1 Myotis brandtii
CATTGATGTGAGAGAGAAATATCAATAGGTTACCTCCCCTATTCTACCTGATCAGGAATTGAACCTGTAACCTGGGTATGTGCCTTGACCGGAAATCAGACTGTTGACCTTTTGGTGCATGGGACGATGTACAACCATTGAAGAGGGCCAGGGCAATGGTACCCTCGTTTTCAGTAAATCTTAGAGAAATAAACTCAGGACAATTTTAT
>NW_005213964.1:0-209 GCF_000412655.1 Myotis brandtii
GGATCTTAGGTGCATGGAGCGATGTTATGAAATAAAAATGCCCAAGAACCCAGGGATGTGTGTCTGTGTGCCTGTGGGGAAGTGGGGTTATAGTAGAACTTAGGAGGGTGAGGTGTGGACATACAAAAAAAAATGCTTTCTTTGTGGAATTACGTGGTGAGCATTGTGCCTGCGATTCAACTAGTTTCCCCACGTGCATTCTGGGAAAG
>NW_005213965.1:0-209 GCF_000412655.1 Myotis brandtii
AACCTAGATAATCTCCATATTTTAAGATCAGTGGACAGACAATCTTACTTTCACCTGCGGACTTAATTTCCCATTGCCATATAACCTAACACATACACAAGTTCCAGCAATTAGGATGTGGACATTGGAATGGGGGGGCGGGGCGGAGATTAGTTAAATGCATGCATAATATGACTGTTGCATTCAGCCATTATCAATGACTTCTTCTG
>NW_005213966.1:0-209 GCF_000412655.1 Myotis brandtii
AATCTATGAAAAAATAAAAGAAGGGAGGAAGAATGATTTGTTAATCCCCACGCTGCAGTCTTGTGCTGGCCCATTTCCCCACCGCCCCATCCCCAAACCTAACAGTCGGGATACATGGGGTTATGTCACAGTAACAGACAACTCCAAACCTCAGTGTCCTAAGCAGCAAAGGTTAGTTCTTGTTCTTGTTCACAGCACATGCTTGTGAG
>NW_005213967.1:0-209 GCF_000412655.1 Myotis brandtii
CATGCATCGCTCTGATTCCTGGGCTGCCGCGTGCTGGCCCCCCGCCTGCCTGCCCCGCATGCTGTCTCTCTGCCCTGGCTGCTGTCTGGCACTTCGGCCTCCCCATTGCTCCTCACGCTGACTTCACGCAGTGGACACCTGTCAGATTCATCCCACCAGACTTGAATCTTCATGCTCATCAAGGTTATCTTTCAGAATCCAAATTTCCC
>NW_005213968.1:0-209 GCF_000412655.1 Myotis brandtii
GGAGGGGTTGGGCGGGGCTAGAAGAGGTCCAAGGGGGGAAATATTTCAACAATAAAGATTTAAAAAATAATAATAAAATTTTAAAAAAGAAAAGAAAAATGGTGTACCTTTATGGGATGCATTTCTGTTATTGAGTTTACTCTGAAGCTTCAATCCAAGCATTTATGGTAAAAAGAACTAAAGCACATAAGTATTTTTAAATCTGTACA
>NW_005213969.1:0-209 GCF_000412655.1 Myotis brandtii
GGAGGGGTTGGGCGGGGCTAGAAGAGGTCCAAGGGGGAAAATATTTCAACAATAAAGATTTAAAAAAAAATAATAAAATTTTTAAAAAGAAAAGAAAAATGATGTATCTTTATGGGATGCATTTCTGTTATTGAGTTTACCCTGAAGCTTCAATCCAAGCATTTATGGCAATAAGAACTAAAGCACATAAGTATTTTTAAATCTGTACA
>NW_005213970.1:0-209 GCF_000412655.1 Myotis brandtii
AAGAAGCAGAGAGAAATGAAGCATGAAAAGGAGCCAAAGTAAAGGGCTTGACTTCGCTGCCACCCGAGTGATGAGCTCTCTAACAGCCACTGGCCAACAGAACCAGGCGTGGTCAGCAGCCCAGACGTGCCCCAACCCCCTGCACAGCCGGCTGGAGAACTGGAGCAAACACGAGTGTTTTCAAAGTGACCAAAGAGAAAAGAATGTGA
>NW_005213971.1:0-209 GCF_000412655.1 Myotis brandtii
CTTAGCCCCCCCCCCCCCCACCATAACCTTAAACAGAAACCTGTGATTCATCCTAACCACTTCTTCTCCTGCACTCTCCATGAAAAATAAGGAAGGTCTTTCAGTTACCTCTTAGGTATCCCATCCATGCTCCCTCTCCATACCCACTGTTTCTACCCTCATTACGTCTCATCTGAAGTTTTGAAAGAGACTTCAAATAGTTCCACAGA
>NW_005213972.1:0-209 GCF_000412655.1 Myotis brandtii
TGGGCCAGGGGACCTGAGGCCTCACCCCCCAACCAGGCACCAGGGCCGGGGGACCTGAGGCCATGCCTCCCACCCCAGCACTGGGGCCGAGGGACCTGAGTCTGTGTCAGGGTACCTGAGGCCTTGCTCCCCAACCAGGTGCTGGGGATGTGGGACCTGAGGCCGCGCCCCCTGCCCCGGTGCTGGGGCCGGGGGACCTGAGTCTGGGC
>NW_005213973.1:0-209 GCF_000412655.1 Myotis brandtii
TAACTGTGCAGAATAAATACATGTATAGAAACAGAGATGATACTTAGAGGACATAATGTTAAAAAAAAAGTTCTCAGCATTCTTGAAATAGATACTGCTACTATTGTTTTTTTTCCCCTTATAATTGAATTCTACACAGACTAATCATATTAATTAAGGCATATTTCAGAAGAGCTATTCTGATAGGTATAGTAATGCCCTACCTTTAC
>NW_005213974.1:0-209 GCF_000412655.1 Myotis brandtii
GAGCTTGCCCTGCGATCTAGAGCTAGAAGGAGGTGGAAACGTGGTGAGAGGTCCGCCTGCCGGCTCTGACCCCGGGTCCCCCATCTTCTGCTCCAGCTCTGCAGCCAGCACAGGCATGTCGCGCACCACGTCATGCGTCCACTGAGACCGTTCTTACAGAGAAGATGCAGGTCACCTTCCCCACACACACAGTAGACGGTGCCTGCGTG
>NW_005213975.1:0-209 GCF_000412655.1 Myotis brandtii
GGGCCTGGAATCCGTTCCGGCTCTGTTACCAGTGGAGTTGTAAGCTGTGCTCCGGGGGGGCCCCGGCTTCCCTGCAATTCTCTGAGGTGGGCTGGGGTGGGCAGTACAAGCAACCACATTCGCTTTCCGCACAGCTGCCTGGAGAGGCAGGCAGGCCAAGAAATCTCACCCCTGTTCTACTTATGGGGAAACTGAGGCCTGTTAGACAG
>NW_005213976.1:0-209 GCF_000412655.1 Myotis brandtii
CTGAATGCCTTTTATTTCCTTTTCTTGCTTGATTGCATTGGCCAGAACTTGCACTAGCATGTTGAATAGAAGTGGTGAAAGCAGACATACTTGTGTTATTGAGTCTTAGACAGGGTCATCCCCTTGCCACTAATATTGTTGTGTGTCGTTCAATAAGTATTTTTCAAATCAAATGACTTCAGTGGTAACTGGAAGTAAAATTTCCAGTT
>NW_005213977.1:0-209 GCF_000412655.1 Myotis brandtii
TCTCCTCTCCTCTTCTCTTCTCTTCTCTTCTCTTCCTTCTCCCCACACCCCCCCCAACCCGCCCTCAAAAATGCTTAGACAAATACCTATGATGCTAGGCCTATGGATCAATCTGAACAAAACAGACCTTGTATTGTAATCCTCATGTTTTCATTTGCTAGGCTTCCTCCATCTCTTCCAGGAACAAAGGAAGGGAGGGAGGAAGGGAG
>NW_005213978.1:0-209 GCF_000412655.1 Myotis brandtii
CTAAATTTTATTTTATTTTTTTCATCACCATTTATCCTATGCCCTCTCCCACTTCCACCCACCTAACCTCCACCTCCACAATCACCACATTGTTGTCCATGAATTCTCACTCTTTCGCTCTCTTTTCTTCTTTAAATTAAATTTGTAATAAGAAAACCTCTTTTATACCACAGTAGTCACATGTAAATCTTATCAAATATGTATAGAAT
>NW_005213979.1:0-209 GCF_000412655.1 Myotis brandtii
TTGTGAGGGACAATGTGGATATATAAACTCACTCCACCAGGTCCCTTCCCTCTGTGTCTTCTGCAGAGATCGGGCTGATGAACTCATAATAAAATATGATTATGAGTTCTCCAGAAATTCTTTCTCTGCCCTCCTACAAAACCTACTGTCTGCAGCGCGTATCTTTATCTCGTGCCCTCACTATATATCAGATGTGTGCATGTTACATA
>NW_005213980.1:0-209 GCF_000412655.1 Myotis brandtii
GGCAGCAGTGGAGGCACTGCCGGCCCCGATGGGCCCAGGTGAGAGCGGCACCCTGGTGGGATGGTGGAGCAGGTGAGCGGGTGGCTCCAAGCCAAGGCAGGTATGAGCGGGAACCCGATTGCCCTGCTGATCACCTCGCAGATGGCGACCAGTGGTGGCGGTGGGGGACAGGGCCACCGCCTGGCTTCCAAGTGCTGAGGGAGCCGGGT
>NW_005213981.1:0-209 GCF_000412655.1 Myotis brandtii
AGATGAAAGGGTCACGTAAAAATGCGATTCACCTGAAGGTGCCAGGTGGGCGCCCCTGGTCCACAAGGCGGATCACAGCGTCCATTTGGGGCAGGAAGATGCGATGCATCTAGCCCGAGTTTCCCAAAACCCGGGACGCATAGCACGGACGTGTGAGACAATTTTCAGATCGTGCAGAGACAAGACCTTAAATCAAACTGACTCGCCTA
>NW_005213982.1:0-209 GCF_000412655.1 Myotis brandtii
TAAACATAAGTGGAATCAATAGTAAGCAGCCATTTAACTCTAGGAGAAAACAAAAGTAACTTACTCTTTGCATTCCAAATAGTTCAAAATTCCAGAGTTATTGGAGAGATGTAAGGGGGTTGGGCAGTGGGTAGGGAGAGAAACATTTAAGGGAAAATGTCATGAGAAAATAGGCTTTGGCATCATTAACACTATGGTACTGGGAATAT
>NW_005213983.1:0-209 GCF_000412655.1 Myotis brandtii
AGGAACAAAATCCTTTGTTTATTCTTCTCAGGCATGTCGCTGCTCTATGTGAGAGCCCATGCAATGAGGGAAAGAATTCATTATTTAGTCATTCCACTTTAGAAGTAAGGGAATTAATCTTTAATCAGACCTACAACTAGGATGGCCTACTAAGGATTCACATGGGAAAGACGGGAGAGCAGTTTGAGAAAATGGGCTTTGGCATCAGA
>NW_005213984.1:0-209 GCF_000412655.1 Myotis brandtii
TAAGTCCATCAGTTCTAGGAGCCTGAATATGGATCTGGGTCTCCAAGCCTAATGCTGGGTAAATGAGACAGAAATCAAAACAATTATTGTATTAAGGTTGAGTTGAAAGTTGAAAAGTGTCTCATTAATCTTGTATTCTGCAATATAAGAAGTAATATTCAAATCTACATCAAAGCTACAAGTTAGACTATCTTTGGTCACTCAGCACT
>NW_005213985.1:0-209 GCF_000412655.1 Myotis brandtii
GGAGGAGGAGGAGGAGGAGGAGGAGGAGGGGAAGAATGAGAAGAAGAAGGGACTAGCCTTCATGTCTGCTCTTCTGTCCTCTCCCTGAGGCCCCTCCTCTTCCTTCCAATAACCCCTGAGATGGAAAGGGTTTTGTTTTATTTATTTATATTTATTTTTATATTTTTATATTTTTTGTATATACATTTATTGAAGGGACAGGGAGGGAA
>NW_005213986.1:0-209 GCF_000412655.1 Myotis brandtii
CAAGTCGTTGAACAGATCAGGACCTCAGTTTCCAGAAGCTGTAAAAGCTACCAACCCATCGCAAGGCTTACAGGTGACAATGCCCGAGAAAGTGCCTCTGCAACTGCCCAGAGGCTCACTGGCCAGCATCGCCATGTCCGCTGTGCTCTTACACGCTGGGGTTCAGGTGAACGAACCGCTCTCTGTGCCTCTAGACCAGCGGTTCTCAA
>NW_005213987.1:0-209 GCF_000412655.1 Myotis brandtii
TAGGGGTGGAGGGTAGAGGATGAGAAAGATTTAGAGCGGGAAAGTGAGAGAGTAAGAGAGAGAAAATCAAATTCCTTATTAGATTATGAATACTAAATGAAAAGATTTACCTTGCCTTCATAATCTAATATATGGTAGGCTCAAAAATATCTGGTAAGTGAACATTTTAAACAAATTAAATACATTTGCTAAATACTATTATCTGTCCA
>NW_005213988.1:0-209 GCF_000412655.1 Myotis brandtii
CATCTGTAGACAAAGTTCCCTTTCTAGGCCTGGTTTTTGAAAGTAGGCAGGAGGACAGTCTGGGTATTTCTTCTGCTGAGTTAGCTCAGGTGCTGGCATAGTCCTGCTATCGCCTTGCCTCGTGGGTCGAGCACATAATTCACAGGTGGGGTCAGCGGGCTTCATGCAGCCCTGTCTCTCCACCTGTCTTGCTGGGGGAAATGACAAGT
>NW_005213989.1:0-209 GCF_000412655.1 Myotis brandtii
GGCTGATTTGCTTGGACAGAAGAGACTATATATCGGGAATCAGCAAACTTTTTCTGTGAAGGGCCAGAGAGTAAACATTTGAGGCTCTGCAGGTCACTCAGCCTCTGTTATAACTACTCAGCTCTGCCATCATAGCTCAAGGCAGCCAGGGACGACACACTAATGAATGAACGAGGCTGCCTGCCAACACAACTTTATTTGTTGACATT
>NW_005213990.1:0-209 GCF_000412655.1 Myotis brandtii
CAGGCAGAGGGAGGGTACCGCAATGGGGTGGAGAGGCAGCAGCAACCAGCAGCGGCAGAGGGGTGATGGGGCATTCCCAGATCGGCTGCTGGTCACCTCCTGCAGAGGGAGGTTGGCGGCAGAAGCGACAGCGAGGTGATGGGAGCAGCGCCATCCCCCGATCACCTGCCCGGTCGCCTCCCACCGAGGGAGGCCAGACTGCAGCTTAG
>NW_005213991.1:0-209 GCF_000412655.1 Myotis brandtii
GGCACTTTCAGGCTGGGAAGGCACTCATCTCTGGAAAGCCTTTTTGGGTAAATATGAGACTAAATATGTTTTGAGTCTTTCTGTGACATGGCTATGCACTTGTTTATTATGCCCCCCTCTAATAAGTTATATTTGTTTGCATTTTGTCTTCACTAGATTATCAGCTTATCGAGGACTGGAGGCCTTAATCATCTTTGTTTGATTAAGAA
>NW_005213992.1:0-209 GCF_000412655.1 Myotis brandtii
ATTTCCAGTCCAGATGCGGGACCTTGGAGCGCCCTCTGGTGGCGAATTCTGCCACCTGGCCTGGGGAGGCCTGGGAAGGGCTGGGCCCAGGGGAGGCGGGGCTGTCCCTTTCCCCCACTATCATCCCTAGGGCCTGCCACTTTCCCCAGGAGTGTCCTGCCTTGGAGGGAATCCAGCTTAATAATAATAACAATGAGGCACTCACAAAG
>NW_005213993.1:0-209 GCF_000412655.1 Myotis brandtii
GGATGGACAGCCTGGCTTCCATGGGATCACTGAGAGATAGAGCTAGACCAGAGGTTCTCAAACCGGGCTGTACAGAAACATCACTGGGAGCATTTTTTAAAAATACTGATGCCCAGGCTTGGCTCACTTGTGTAAAATTAGGCTCCTTGAAGGAGGTGCCCTGATGTGGACTTTTTTTAAATTCTCCAAAAGTGAGCAAGAGAATCAGT
>NW_005213994.1:0-209 GCF_000412655.1 Myotis brandtii
TCTAACCGTGTGTTACTTGAAACCCAGCTGCACACGCATGAGCCCTGGAGGAGTTCTGATGCAGCTCGCACGATGGTGACGCAGTCCTGCGTCATCCGCTCACGCACAGGCCCACTCCACCACGTGCCTCTGACACATGAGAGTTCTTATCTGTCCCAGCAAAGCTGAGCTAGGTGATTGGGGCCTCACTGCCTCTCTTCTGGGGTCTT
>NW_005213995.1:0-209 GCF_000412655.1 Myotis brandtii
ATTATATAAATTTTGCTATTCAACATTTTAGAAGGTAGAGGTAATTTGAGATATTTATGAAGAAAATATTATAACAAACATAAAAATTAAAAGTGACCCAATAATATGGTATTTTTGCTTTGAAGTTCGAGAAGCAAAAAATGACACACTTTGACACACTTTAAGAAAAAAATCAAGTTCTTACAATGACTTGAATATAAAGAGAGAAA
>NW_005213996.1:0-209 GCF_000412655.1 Myotis brandtii
TTTTGCTTAGCACAATACCCTCCAGGTCCATCCATGCGTTGCAATGGCGCATGGTGAGTCTTGTTTAGATTTTTTCTCCCTGAACTCTAGCCTCCACCAGATCACTCCTGAGCATCAGGCCCATTTTTAGGTCAGTCTCAAAGGCAGAGTTAAAATAGAGGGCTGGTGGGTATCAGGTTTCATTACCTCTTTTCTCAGGAATTTTTCTT
>NW_005213997.1:0-209 GCF_000412655.1 Myotis brandtii
CACTCAAGGGGCCAAAGAGCTGCATGTGGCTCACGAGGCGCAGTTTGCCGACCACGGAACTAGAGGCCCGGTGCACGAATTTCGGCACCCGTGGGGTCCCTTGGCAATTAGGGCCTATCCAGGGGGCCAGCCTGCCAGGGGGAGAGACCGAGGGAGGTTGGCCCCAGCAGCAAGCTAAGGCACAGCCAATTCCATGAGGAATTGGGCTC
>NW_005213998.1:0-209 GCF_000412655.1 Myotis brandtii
AAAAATGAGGATTTACAAAACTAATAAATGGGGGGTGGCTATTTTTTAAAATATATTTTATTTTTTTAATAAGTGTTAGTTTAAGAAAATTGAGAAGGTAGTACAGAATTCCCATATACCCCACATCCAGTTTCTCTTATTATCAACATCTTACCTGAGTATGATATATTCTTTAGAATTAGTGGCATTATCGTTATTGTTAAGGTCCA
>NW_005213999.1:0-209 GCF_000412655.1 Myotis brandtii
TCAGACTGAGTCTCCGCCAGACACAGGCTCTGTGACCTTCAGCCAGTTCCTTAGCTTCCCTGCGTCTCCATTTCCTCGTCTGCGGAAAGGTCACCTCCCTCGGAGCTGGTGGGAAGATTAAACAAGGACATGTTTGCAAAGGACTCCGCGTGGCGCCCACACAGAGGTCGTCCCCTCCTCAAGATCGTTACCACCATGAACTCGCCTCC
>NW_005214000.1:0-209 GCF_000412655.1 Myotis brandtii
AAACAAGCTAGTGGAGAATGTGATGCAGAACAGGCGGTAAAGAGCTGAATGTATGTGATAAAGGGCAGAAATGAAGGGAGAATTAGGAAGAAGTTACAGTGTTTGGTGAAGACATCTTTCATGAGGCAGGAGAAGTAGATTAATGAAAAAAAAAAACAGAAGTCATTTTTGAAGAAATTACAGAAAGAAACATAGGATTATCTTGAGCA
>NW_005214001.1:0-209 GCF_000412655.1 Myotis brandtii
GGCAAGGCCTGAAGGTGCTTGGGCGGCCTAGAGGGAGAGTTCAGAGGAGTGGCTCAAGGAATCTGCTTTGACTGAGTGACAGTGGACATGCACACTCCCTCCCGCTGCCTAACCCCCCGCTGCCTGAACTGGAATTGCACTGCCCTCGTTGTGCTGGTGGTTCCTGTCTCATGCCCACACCCTGAGGACCTGGTGTCACAGGCTGTATC
>NW_005214002.1:0-209 GCF_000412655.1 Myotis brandtii
CACCCCATTCATGTACCTTAGATGTCTGTTAGGACAAGGGCTCAAAATTTGTTTTTTCCACTCTTCAAAACGCTCTCAAGTCCAATAAATAAACTTAAGACCCATTTAAAAGACTTGACAATAGAAAAAGTATATGTAATCAGAACACATAATTATTTATATTTAGTTATGCATTAGTTTTTCTTTTGGTAATTTAGAATTTATTGGCA
>NW_005214003.1:0-209 GCF_000412655.1 Myotis brandtii
CCCTAAAAAGATTATTCTTAGAGCAATTCGGAGAATGGATTTGGGAAGAGAGAAGGGACAGAATTGAGGAACCCAGATCATTAAGAGGCTTTTACAGTAATCCAGGTGAGTAATTAAAAATGGCCCAAATTAAGCCAGAGACCATGGGACAGGAGAAGAGGGAAGGAGTACAGTTACAGCAGGAAGGTAGAATTGCAGAACTCAGAAGG
>NW_005214004.1:0-209 GCF_000412655.1 Myotis brandtii
CTATAAAACTTACCAAGTTTGACCTTCAGAGAAGAACTACTTTAGAAGAAGGTGCAGCACAGGTCGGCCCTGCGGGAGGCAGTTTGCAAAGGCAGCTGCAGCGGCCCCTCCCTCCGCCGGGCCTGGGGGCTTGCAGTTCCCTTTAAGCTTGAGTCTCTCTAGCTCACCCTGGATCGGGCTGGATGTGAGGGAGAGAATGCGGCCAGGTG
>NW_005214005.1:0-209 GCF_000412655.1 Myotis brandtii
AAAGGTTAATAAATTGCAGTGCAATCCACCAATCATACAAATGTCAGATTTGGAAGACCGATGTCGTAACTTTAAATTAAGTGCCAAAAAAATCTCTAAAATCAAAGTACTTGAGTGTGATCTTCAAGCTGGCATAAATGCAATGCATGAATCTTATATTATCACTAGAGGCCCCAGTGCATGGATTCATGCACGGGTGGGGTCCCTCA
>NW_005214006.1:0-209 GCF_000412655.1 Myotis brandtii
GAACCAGCAACTTTTTGGTGCACGGGACGACGCTCAAGCAACTGACCCACACCGGCCACGGCTGGTTTTCGTTCATTACGTCCAGGTAAATTATTTTATCTACAACTCATTTTCCGGGGTGTGAGAGGCAGCCGCTTGGATGGCCCCAACGATCCCACCGCCTGACCTCACGCTCCCCTTGTGTACAGGGCCTGGACCTAGGACTTGCC
>NW_005214007.1:0-209 GCF_000412655.1 Myotis brandtii
TAATCTCTATCTCTATCTCTATCTCTGTCATCATCTCTATCTCTCCTTTCCCCTCTCTCTGAAAATTGATGAAAGCATGTCCTCTGGTGATGATTAAAAAAATTCTCTCCCCTATAAAGAGAGAAACTGAGACAGTACTAGTACACACCAGAACTGTGGTCTTAATTTATGAAGTTTACCAATATCAAACTATCAATAACAATAAGTAA
>NW_005214008.1:0-209 GCF_000412655.1 Myotis brandtii
TGGGGCCCCTTTGACAATCCAATATGGAGTCGCTGACGGCCACGACAGCCATGTCAAGACTGAGATAAAGGGGTACAATGGGAACGCCCCGAACAACAAGTCTAGATACTTGGATAAGGACTCCATTTGGACACCAACATGAGTGGGGCCTCTGCCCCTGGGGGGCTTTAATAACTCAGAGCCCCGACCACCCAACCCTCACCCTCGAG
>NW_005214009.1:0-209 GCF_000412655.1 Myotis brandtii
CTACCCAGAGGCTGTCTGTGCGCAGGGCGCTGCCGGCGGCCTGGCTGGAGCGGACGATGCGGTCCGTGGGGCTGGAGGTCTACACGCAGAGCTTCTCCCGGAAGCTGCCCTTCCCGGATGAGACCCACGAGCGCTATGTATTTGGGGGTCGGGGTGCCCGGGACCCAGGAGCGCCTTGGGGGTGGTCGGGGCCAGGGAGGCCCCTGGTG
>NW_005214010.1:0-209 GCF_000412655.1 Myotis brandtii
CAGGCTCTGGCTCTCTGGGGCTCCTAGGAGCTCCTAACGGCCTATGAGCTCCACTTCCACTTAAACTGGACAGAGCGGGCCCTCTGGTGTGCAACTCAGGGTCCTAACCAGCTCAAATATCCTCATCATCATGGTTGTATTTTGTGTTTTGGGTTTAAAATAACTTGAGAAAAAAAATGTCCTGGTATCTTTTTAAAAATATATTTATA
>NW_005214011.1:0-209 GCF_000412655.1 Myotis brandtii
TTTTCTCAAGAACTTTTCCTTTGCTTTCACAACTTGGTTAACTGACACAGCAGGCCTAGCTTTTGAACATGTCTTTTTCACTAAGTACCAGTATATTCATTTTTAGCTTTTGATTTAAAGTGTGAGACATGAGACTCTTCCTTTTATTTGGGTATTTAGAGGTCATTGTTGGGTTATTAATTGGTCTAATTTCAGTATTGTTGTGTCTC
>NW_005214012.1:0-209 GCF_000412655.1 Myotis brandtii
ACAGCTCTCTGTATGAACTGAAAGAGATGACCCTGACAAGGCCAGGAGGGTTCTGGGAAGTTTCTCTAGCGGCACCGGCTGGGTAGTTGCTTTACATGCCTATTGGTTCTGTATGTAGTAGATACCTGATTCCCCACATATGCTAATTTCCCATCTGTCTTCTCTTTCCTGCATACCAGCCCCTGAAAGCCACCCTCAACTGGCAGAGG
>NW_005214013.1:0-209 GCF_000412655.1 Myotis brandtii
TTTCTCACATGGCTTCTAGGAGACCATGTGTACCTGCTTTTCCTTCTCAGCCACCTCCACTGGTTCTCCTTTTGTTGATGACCTTGTCATTTGGAATGCCTCAGATTCAGTCCTTCGTCCTTATTTTTATTGATACCCTCTCATTTGATGATCCCACCCTGTCTTGTGGTTTTAAATACAATCCATAGACTGTGACATCCCCATTGCCT
>NW_005214014.1:0-209 GCF_000412655.1 Myotis brandtii
GTGACCTGCACTTGGAGCCATAGAGACACAGCCGTGAGGGAAATCAGAGCTTCTGCAAAGCAGTTTGTACCTTCCGATATGTCATGCTCTCCAAATAGAAGTGAGGGATGAGGCGTCATGAGGGCAGCTCCTTGAGCTGCTGCACTTTCAAACTGCTTCCAGATCTCTGGCCGGGGATGGACTACCTTCAATTCTACTGGGAAGGGGTC
>NW_005214015.1:0-209 GCF_000412655.1 Myotis brandtii
GTGGCGTGCCCTGGGAGCTACGTGCACGTCCGTAAGGGCCGCAGCGGCCGTCACCCAGCCCCCGGGCCTCGCAGAGGCCTGGACCCGCTTCTGTGAAATGCAAATCTAAAGGGTACGAGACAGATGACTGCCCGTCCGTGCCAGGCCGCGTTCCCCACCAGAGCCCGTTCCCACAGACCCGAGCCAGACCGCCCCAGCCACAGAGCATT
>NW_005214016.1:0-209 GCF_000412655.1 Myotis brandtii
ACGTTTCTTATGATCAGGGATCCTTCAAGGTTTATTTTCTCTCATCCACTGTATTCCGGACCTGTTAGATATCGACTAAACTGCCATGCAAGCATCCCAATTAAATTATAGTACTTCGTCTCTATTCTCCTGTACCAATTAAAGCCTGTAACACCAGGAGGCATATTGTGGGTTCGGAGAATCACATCCTGCCCTTCAACAGCACTGGT
>NW_005214017.1:0-209 GCF_000412655.1 Myotis brandtii
TGAATGGCTGACTTACAGTAAGTTACTCAACCTCTGAACCTCAATTTTACTACTTTTAAAGTAGGGATCATGGGATTTCTTTTTTTGCAAGAATTAACTACAGTAATGCATGTAAAAGATTAGTATTTATAAATGCATTCTAAACATTTGCTGAGATTTGTTGCTATTGGTATAGAAAGAACATAGCATATGTAACTTGTGGCCAGTTC
>NW_005214018.1:0-209 GCF_000412655.1 Myotis brandtii
GTCCTGTGAAATATGAGCTAAAGCCAGATTTGTATAATACCCCAAGGACAGTTTGTACCTTCCTGTATTTTCCTCCTTTATGATTGAAGGTCTTGTGTCCAACAGGTACACTTGCTCAGCTCATAACACCAACTGAAGGGAGTGTGTCAAGAGTGGCCTCCCAGAGTATTACTTTAGTAAATGTTTTTAAGATCCATTGCTCAGAGCTG
>NW_005214019.1:0-209 GCF_000412655.1 Myotis brandtii
AGCAGAGGGGCTCTGGGGGCTCCCGGGAGAGGAGAACAGTGCTCAGGAGCAAGGACAGCAGCTCCAGAGGCAGAAAATGGAGCTGCTCAGCAGCAGGATGTCTGGGCCGAGGCGGGGACGCAGCAGGCCGAGCTGGAGGCAGAGCAGGGACATGCAGGAGGACAGGCATCAACAGCTGGGCTGGCAGGAGGAGGCGGGGCCACAGCAGG
>NW_005214020.1:0-209 GCF_000412655.1 Myotis brandtii
ACAAGAGTCTCACCTTGGGCAGCAGTGAGGGCCCTGCCCCCTCCCCTGCAACCCCCCGCCCCCCTTCCTGCCGCTGCAGCCTGTGCCATTCCCTGCTTTCCCCAGGAGATCCTTAGCTTCCGTTTCCAGGCACCAGAGGCTTGGGGGTCCCTCTCTAAACCTTGCCCCTGGAGGTCGCCTTAGGTGGGGGATTTAAACTTTGCCATATA
>NW_005214021.1:0-209 GCF_000412655.1 Myotis brandtii
CCCAACATGTGTGTGACCCTGGCACCACGCCACACCATCCTCAGCGCCGTGGCCCGTGCCACCTCGCCACCAACACCCCTGCCTGTTGAGGGGCCTCTCGGAGCCGTGGGGACTGAGCGGAGGGTCCCTGGCAAAGAGGAGACGCCAGAGGCAGGGCTGGTCCCACAGCCACCGGACCCAGGGCCCCGAGGAGATGGCCGTTCAGGTGG
>NW_005214022.1:0-209 GCF_000412655.1 Myotis brandtii
TGAGGTCCAGAGGAAAATGGCCCCGCCCTCCAGCCAGCCAGGACAGTGGATGAGGTTCGCCTTCAGCTCTGACAATGGCTACAACCTTGTGGCTGCCTGCAGCTGGCCCATGGGTTAGTGCACATCAGCCTGCCGGGGGTGGAAGGGGGCCCAGAGTCAGGTCAGTTAAGTGAGAGGCTAGCCAGGGGTGGGCAAACTTTTTGACTCGA
>NW_005214023.1:0-209 GCF_000412655.1 Myotis brandtii
TGTGCACAAATTTCATGTACTGGGTCTCTAGTTTTTAGATAATATTTACAAACAGTGTCTGTAGTAGATCAGGTATACAGTTCTCATAGATCAAACCGAGTAGGAAAGCCCAATTGCTGGAACATATAGGTTCACAATAAATAATTACTAATGAATGAAGGTAATGTCATAATTTTTCTATCTTGAGGTGGGTTTTTTGTTTGTTTTGT
>NW_005214024.1:0-209 GCF_000412655.1 Myotis brandtii
TCACAGACCAGCTCCTGCGCAAACCCATGGGGAACCCAACTGGCCCCTATGGTCTCAGCAGCTGTGGCCTGGCTCACCTAGAAGAGGCCACGTGGGTGCGAGGCAGGCTCCTCGCAGGCGCCTAGCACCTGAGCATGGGGGCTTCCCTGGTGTGCAAGCCCTGGCATCCCGGGGGGAAGGTAGGGGGGGAGGGGCGGGAGGAAGGGGGC
>NW_005214025.1:0-209 GCF_000412655.1 Myotis brandtii
CCACAAGTGAGTGAGGTATAATACCAGTCCTCAGAGAAACTAAGGGGCAGGAAATGAGGGGAGGGCAAAGCAGGAGAAAGAAGTCAGTCATCGGGTAGAGGGAATCCTGCTTTGTGTCAAGAGCATCTTCTCTTGTTGCTCAAGGAAAAGAATCCAAAAGTAAAATAGAGACTGAAGAATACATGCTAATAATGAATGATTGGATCATG
>NW_005214026.1:0-209 GCF_000412655.1 Myotis brandtii
TAAAAACACATGAAAAAGCTCTTTATGGGTTAACACAAAAAGATCACCAAGGTATATTGTTAAGTGAAGAGCAATATGCAGAAAAATATTTTTTGCCCCTGGTGTGAAAGAGGGAAAGGAAAAAAATAATTGTGTGCACTGGCTTTCATTTGCACAAAAGTTTAATGAAAAAAATTACTAAGAAACTAATAGTGGTTACCTATTGTGGG
>NW_005214027.1:0-209 GCF_000412655.1 Myotis brandtii
ACACCTTACAATTCTATGTTAGTATCATAAAATCTTTACCAGGGATACAGCTAAATAGATTCTCATATTTGGGCATAAGTTCAGTTTCTGGTAAATTATACTCATGCCTCTTTGTTGCTCTAGCAATGTATAATTCCCCATATCTAGGAAAGTGACCTGGTGCGGGAAAATGTTTTTTTTAACTAACATTGGTCTGGCCAAGGGATATA
>NW_005214028.1:0-209 GCF_000412655.1 Myotis brandtii
TACCAGCTCTCCAACACCAGCTGCAAACTCAAGTCCGTTCAGACACTAACTAGCAGAGTTAGAGAAGCCCCCACGGGTGAAGGCTCGGACCCCCAAGACTGCCAGCTGCAAACGAGGTGCCCAGGCTGTCCTCGCATCTGCCTGGCTGACCACAAAGTCGGGGCTCCCCCTCCCCCTTCCTCAGGTCCAAACATTTGCTAGAACAGCTC
>NW_005214029.1:0-209 GCF_000412655.1 Myotis brandtii
CCTATTATTGTGTTTCTATAAAGAACTGTGGTGTGCTAGATCACTTTCTTCCTTCTTCCCTGAAATGCAGTTCTTTTAACCATCAACTTTCTGATTCATGAACTTCCTTTTTCTCCCAATAATAATTGGGCCGTTACCTGTGCAGTATTATGAGCTTTTGTGATGTGCCGCGTCACAACTTTAATCAATAAGAGCATGATAGTTTTGTG
>NW_005214030.1:0-209 GCF_000412655.1 Myotis brandtii
AGAAGTAAGCCCACACATATAATCAATTAATTTATTGTTTGAGGCTAATTTATTGATTGATGCAATGCGGAAAAGACAATCTTTTCAATAAGTGGTGCTGGGAAAATAGGATAACCACATGAAAAAAAAAAAGAGAAAAGAAAAGAAAAGAAAGAAGACCACTATCTTACAGCATACACAAAAATAAACTCAAAATGAATTAAAGACTT
>NW_005214031.1:0-209 GCF_000412655.1 Myotis brandtii
CATGGGTGGGGTCCCTCAGCCTGGCCAGCAATCAGGGTCATCTCACCCAGTCCCTATCAGGGCCAATTGGGCCGGCCAGCTGGCTGCAGAGGGGGGGTGGAGGGGGGGAAGGACCACAGGAGGTTGGCCGGCCCCCCATCAGGTGATTGGGGCTGGCTGGCCGGCTGGGGGTAGGGACTGCAGGAGGTTGGCTGGCCATGGGAGGTTGG
>NW_005214032.1:0-209 GCF_000412655.1 Myotis brandtii
CCACAGGCCGACATTCTATACACTGAGCCAAACCAGCTAGATCTTAGGGAATGTTTTTAAATGTAGATGTCATGGTCAGACTCCATCCAGATTTACTGAATAAACTCAGGAATACAGTCCAGGAATCTATCTATCTATCTATATATATAAAAGACAAGTGACCGGAACAATGGAACTACCGGAATGACTGGAATGACTGGTTACTATGA
>NW_005214033.1:0-209 GCF_000412655.1 Myotis brandtii
TTGCTATAATTTATTAATTGAATGAATGTATTATAGATCATGAAAATTTTATGAAATTACTTTTGCTTCCCTATTTAAATTCATGTTAATAGATATACACATGTGAAGAATTATATACACATATACACACATAAAATTGACATTTTTCTTCTTACCTCATTGGCAGAATGTAAAGCCTTCTTGCCAATTTCACTTGATCCCCTATTTTA
>NW_005214034.1:0-209 GCF_000412655.1 Myotis brandtii
GGCTCGCCTGGCCCTGGAGCAGAGAGGGCCTGCCAAGGGTACAGTCAGGGCTGAGTGTGGACCCCAGTGGGTGGAGGACGAGGCCAGGTGACTCGCCGGGAGGATCTGGAAAGGCAAGTCCGAGGGTGGCCCAGAGTTGACGTCCTGCCTCGATGGGCACGGGGCCCGGTGGCCCAGTGACAGAGCCCTCCACCACCGCTCGCACACCA
>NW_005214035.1:0-209 GCF_000412655.1 Myotis brandtii
CCAGATACAATGCAATTTTAGCAATTAAGATAACAAGATGTGTGCATGCATATATGTTCTTGGAATTAAGAACACAAACTCAAAATAATATTACATTAAGTGACTCAAAATTTAATTTTAAAGTAACTGTAGCTATAATAATATACTTTTTTATTAGAAAATGATTTCACCTTTTTAACATTATAAAATCTAAACATTATAGAATCACA
>NW_005214036.1:0-209 GCF_000412655.1 Myotis brandtii
CAATTTACCCTGTCTTTAGCCATATGAGACTTGTTTGGTTAATGCATCTTGCTATATGAATCTCTTCATTATATTGAATTTTGCTTGCATATCTTGAACATACATGCAACAATGATCTTAAGATACACCTCTGAAATACAACATGCAAAGATTTATATTAGTACAATTATGAAATTGGAAAGAAATACATGGTTCAGAAATTTAGTTAT
>NW_005214037.1:0-209 GCF_000412655.1 Myotis brandtii
CATTGAATTAGAAGTCACAGATTTTACATTGTCTTGTGCATTTTCTATTTTATTACAGAAAATTTAAATATGCATCAAATAAATTAAATAAATTAAATAGCATAATTAATTCTATGTATTCTTTCCCCATTTGCAAAAATTATCTTTGTTCTTCCATTCTTGTTTCATCTGAAACTGTCCCTACTCTCCCCACTCTCTACCATGGAGAT
>NW_005214038.1:0-209 GCF_000412655.1 Myotis brandtii
GGGGAGGACAGATGCTGCTATGTCCAGGTTCTAGAAGTAGTGTCCAGTATCCAGTTTTTCAAGCTATGATGTTTGCACCTAGCAGTTCTGTGGTCAGTGTGGGGGCCGTCCTTTGCTTTCCACAAAGATCCTACTCTTGAGCCACAGCATCGCATCATCACATTTGCAGGCCTTGCTGCCATCTTCACACCATGTCATTCACTGAATGT
>NW_005214039.1:0-209 GCF_000412655.1 Myotis brandtii
TCTGATTAGTGCCACTATCTGCAGACCAGGTGATTCTGTTTTCTGCTCATTTTGGCGATTCTTGTTCATATTATCTCATTTCAGTCTGTTCCTGTGGTTTTTTTTGTATCTAAATTTGTATATGAGATGTTGTTTGTATAAATGAATTTAAGCTTAAAATAATGTGTTGTTGTTTTTTTCTCTCCAGGGAGGATTTTTGTTTGCTTCTT
>NW_005214040.1:0-209 GCF_000412655.1 Myotis brandtii
AGAAAACTTGTTATCCTCTTACCTCAAGGAGTCTTGATTTATATTCTCAGAGAAAATCTCTAAGAATTATATGTTTTGTTATGACAAGTATTCAGACATTGTAGTTTCCTTCACTTGCTTATTTTGTAGTGAAAATTCATTTTCACTACTCAGCTGCATTCCTTCCATCCAGCACAAATAGAATACATGGACTGAGTATATATAATTCA
>NW_005214041.1:0-209 GCF_000412655.1 Myotis brandtii
GCCATGGACGGGGTGGGCAAACGGAGGTTTACTGTCGTGAGTCTGCAAAACAGTTTCTTTTTGTATTGTTATGTATTAACTACTGCGTTATGCATTGGTATCACAACTGTAAGCCTACTTTCCCACCTTGTATCTGATCTGGTAATGACTATGTATATGGTATGTACCTTACTCACATGCTAAGGACATACTGCCTCTCAATCACACGC
>NW_005214042.1:0-209 GCF_000412655.1 Myotis brandtii
AGTGGGGCATGAGAGAGGAGGGATGACATTACGGGGGTTTGGGGGGTAGCCCAAGAGGCACTGCTGGCAGCTCCCGAAGAAGCAGTTCCAAAGTAGGGCTGCAGCCTTTGTCTGCTGGCCGGGCTGCTGTCCTGGCTGTGAGGGTGGACTCTCCACCTCTCGGAGGCCCAGCCTAATTCTACTTCCTGTTGCTGCCATGGACATGTGGT
>NW_005214043.1:0-209 GCF_000412655.1 Myotis brandtii
TGTATTTTGAAATTAAAATTTGTGAACCTGAACAAAATGGTGTAGCGGGACTGAGAGCAGCACTGCTTTTACAGACTCTGCTATACATCAATGGGAATCTTAAATTGTCCTTAATCTAATTTACATCAAAATGAATTTTGCAGAAAGTATGCAGAGGAGACCCTTGAATTTCTACATTTAATATTCCAAGTTTTATTGTGAGTGGCCAC
>NW_005214044.1:0-209 GCF_000412655.1 Myotis brandtii
AAGATTTTGAAGTAAAACATGTAGTATGTTAAGTACACAGGAGAAAAATAAAGAAATTTGGGCAGGGGGAGATTATAATTTTAGAGGTCCCAGAAAGACTTACTGAAAAGATAACTTTAGAGGAGGTTAGGGATAAAGTAATACAGATATTTGAGGGAAGAGTGGTCCAAGCAGAGGGAACAGAAATCTGGGTCAGCCTGCATAACTGA
>NW_005214045.1:0-209 GCF_000412655.1 Myotis brandtii
TGTGAGTTCCAGGTGAGCAAAATTATGCAAAACTCGGAAGAAAAGGAAGATCTGCTTAAGGTTCAGAGTAACTACAACTATAAGTCAGGAGCATAAAACACAGGAGAAAACATTTCCTGAGTCCCTAGTATACTCTAGGCCCCATTACTGGAAACTGTGTGGAGGAATATAAACTCAGACTTAGGCACATGCTAATAGATTTCATTCAT
>NW_005214046.1:0-209 GCF_000412655.1 Myotis brandtii
GGATGCTGCCAGCAGCATGAGAACGCGTGACTCAGACGGTTTCATGCAGGACAGAGAGCTAGTGTTTGCAGTCTTACTCCGACGGCACTGCGGGTCTCACCCGACACGACAGGCACTCTCCCCATCCTAGCCTACCCGAGACTCAGAAAGGTTCAGGGACAGGTCCAAGGATGCACAGCCTGTCTTAGCAGAGCCAGGATGGGAGCCCG
>NW_005214047.1:0-209 GCF_000412655.1 Myotis brandtii
TGACCAGGAATCAAACCATGACCTCTAAGTTCCTAGGTTGACGCTCAACCACGGAGCTATGCTGGTGAAGGGGGTGCGAGTGAAGATGATGGAGTAGATGAAAGGAAGGAGGAAAGAAGAAGAGACTGTAAGAGTTGGCATAAGTAGAGAATAATATAGACTAGCATCTAGATTTGAATAGGCCACTTGAAAATTATTAAGGCTGTGAA
>NW_005214048.1:0-209 GCF_000412655.1 Myotis brandtii
TCTCTCTCTCTCTCTCTCTCTCCCTCTCTTTCTCCCTTCCCTTCCCTTCCCTTCCCTTTTCTCTCCCTCTCCCTCCCCATCTCCCCATCTCTGGACAGAGCAAAGGCTTCATCTCTCCAGAACTCAGGGTGTTCATTTGTGCCCCTCTGAGCCTGTCTGCACCATAGAAGATCCTGACATCTGTTGTCTTTTTGTGAACTGTACTGTTA
>NW_005214049.1:0-209 GCF_000412655.1 Myotis brandtii
TTTTTTTTGTCTTCTCTCTCATGTGCATAGAAGACAATCAGTACGTAATTAAATTTTGGAACTGTTCCTGAAAATTTCAGACTGTCAAAGATTCATGTGACCTCCTTTCACCTGAGTCACCCAAGAGAGGCTTAAGCAAAAGCAGGTAAAAGAAAAGAAGTGGACTTGTCGACCAAAGACATGAGAAACGACATCAATTGTTGCCCTTC
>NW_005214050.1:0-209 GCF_000412655.1 Myotis brandtii
CCCAGAGGCCCTGCAATAAGGCCAGTGTGACCATTATGGGGGGTAAAGGAGGATGTGTGAGGAGATGGCCAGAGTTTTCCTGTCCTCCCCCCAGCCCCAGCAGTGAGGTAAATGGGCCCCATGTGGAGAATTGGGGGAGGGGAGGGCGGGGGCAGGAGTCACTTGTAGAGGGAAGAGAAGCCAGCACAGCACTGGGAGAGAAAGAGAGG
>NW_005214051.1:0-209 GCF_000412655.1 Myotis brandtii
AATTCATGTAAATGGTCATTAACTTCTGAAATCACCATTGGTGACATCTCACACTCACCTCTTATAATTTTTTTCTTAATATAAGTATTCTCCACCTTTTTCAAGCTTTAAACCTAGAAATAATTACAGTAAACCCTAACTGTTTTGGCTCAGTTGATAGATTGTCGCCCTGCGGACTTGGGGGTCCCAGTTTCGATTCTGGTCAAGGG
>NW_005214052.1:0-209 GCF_000412655.1 Myotis brandtii
GGGGGGGGGGCGGCATGTGTTATGTGCCACTGATCTAGCTCCTGACTTAGCTTCTTGGGTCCTCATGAAGCCTATTGGGTAGACTATGATTCCCATTTTACAGATGGGAAAACCAAAGCATAGAGAGTTTAAGTAAACAGCCCGAAATCCCACAGTTACTGTTCCTAAGATTTTACATGGGTCAGTCTTGCTCCAGAGCTGCCCCCCTG
>NW_005214053.1:0-209 GCF_000412655.1 Myotis brandtii
TTCTCTTACGTCTATAATGTTAATTATCTGTATTTACCTACTACTGTTCATACTCTGCAGGCCCCTTTGAATATTTTATATCACTTTATCAGCCTATAGGCCCCAAATTAAACTTTCACTCCAATAAATTTTCAAAGATATCATTCCCCCTTCAGTTTCAGGACTCAATGGAATATAGATAACATGTCTTGAAGTAATCATGGACTAGA
>NW_005214054.1:0-209 GCF_000412655.1 Myotis brandtii
GGTAGCTAGAGCAACAGAAGCGCATTTCCCCCCACTCCGGAGGCAGGAATCTGAGTGCCTACATGGCGGGCGCTGGTGACCACCCTTCTCTTGGTTTCCGCACAGAGCAGATTGAAAGACAGAGAGAGAGGGAGAGCTCTCACAAGCCTCTATTTAGAGGGGCCCCAATCCCTGCAGGGGGCTCCATCCTCATGGCCAGTTACCCCCTA
>NW_005214055.1:0-209 GCF_000412655.1 Myotis brandtii
TCTTGGTCGTTGCTAAAACTACATTACCCAGAAAGCATTGCACGCATGCCTCAGGCTGTTAGGAGCGTTTTGGTGCTGCACATCCGGTTCGGGCGGGACTTCCGGCGTCCTGCTCCCGTCAGCCATTTTGACGATTCACGTGGGTTCACAGACTAACAAGCTGCCCCGCTCTGGTGGCGAGTAGGAGGAGGAAGTGGAGGCGGCGTCCC
>NW_005214056.1:0-209 GCF_000412655.1 Myotis brandtii
GCAAAGGGTAGACTGTGCTGGCCATGAAAGGGAGCTTCTGGGATATTTTGCTGCAGAGAGAGTGCTTAATTGGCCATCTCAGATACTGCACACACTCTTGCCTAGGCCACCCTTGCCTGGGTTGCTGCACCCGGCTAATGACTGAGCCCAGCTGCTGTACTACAGCAACATTTGCCTGTGAGATGCAGAACTCTTTTAATGGGCACATC
>NW_005214057.1:0-209 GCF_000412655.1 Myotis brandtii
TAACCTTTGACATTTTTATTATGATGTGTCTTGGTGCGGCCTCTTTGGGTTCCTCATGTTTGGGACTATCTACATTTCCTGGAATAGCCACCTCTTTTGATAATCTCATCTGGAGGACATAACTCATCCATAAACCACAGTTCACAAAAAATCTTTCACATATAAACTAATATACAAACCCTTTCCCTCCAATTCACAACACATGAGAC
>NW_005214058.1:0-209 GCF_000412655.1 Myotis brandtii
GCAGGAGTACTTGCACTAAGGGAAATGCTAGCAGGCCTAAGATCATCTGCATATACATTCACACACTGACCAGACTTCCTCCTCCCAGTTCCCGTTCTGGCTCAGCTCCCAGTTAATGCCTGGGGGCTGCAGGCAGTTGCAGGTTATTACAGTCACACTCTCCACGCAGGAACTCTCCTCCAGCCCCTTCCATAACCTTGCCTTGCTGA
>NW_005214059.1:0-209 GCF_000412655.1 Myotis brandtii
ATAAGAGCATGTGGAAGAGTTCAAAATACATTTAAAACAAATTTTTATTTTATTTCTATTCAGGGAGAATTGATTAGTCGATTTTAGAGAGATAATCATGTAAAAGAAATGCTCCTGAAAAAAATGTACAAAACCTTTGGCTAACTGGTAGAA
Source organism: Myotis brandtii (assembly GCF_000412655.1). Lineage (NCBI taxonomy): Eukaryota > Metazoa > Chordata > Mammalia > Chiroptera > Vespertilionidae > Myotis > Myotis brandtii. The sequence continues at coordinate 154 of NW_005214059.1, forward strand.
ATAGATTTATTATAAAAGCTCTCCAGACTGAGAGTCAGGAGTCCTGGGCTTGAAGC
>NW_005214060.1:0-209 GCF_000412655.1 Myotis brandtii
TCTGAAATCAATAAAAATATATTTTAAAAAAATAGAGCTATCTCATGACCCAGCAAGTCCACTCTGGGTATTAAGGAGAACAACCTTATGCTCATGGGAACTACCTAAGTGTGCAGCCACAGACGGATAAAGATGTGTACATCTCTGCAGTGGAATATCACGCGGCAACAACAAAAAAGAATGAAATCTCGCCCTTTACAACAGCATGG
>NW_005214061.1:0-209 GCF_000412655.1 Myotis brandtii
CATCTTCTCCCATGTTGATCAACTCTTCTTCTCTTCTAGGAAGGCTGTCTGACCCCCGCCCCCACCCCAAGCCCCGCCAACTCCCATAGGAAGGCTCTGGACCAGGGTTTCACTCCAAGGACCACACACGGCCCATTGGGGACCGGAGAGTCATTGCTCTGTGGGCTCTGCCGACAGAGGCTGGTGCCCACTCCAGGGTCCTGCCTGAC
>NW_005214062.1:0-209 GCF_000412655.1 Myotis brandtii
CAGAGAGTGAACCAGCCTCAAGATGATTCCATTTCTCAGCTTCATGTCATATCAGCTGGTGGAAAGGAAATGAGGTGGCCTCACTGCAGATTTGTGAACAAAGTAAATGCTATGTTAAGATAGGAGGTTTGGAAATGTTTTATTAAACAGAAATAAATAACTGGCACAGATATAGAGAGAACAATAGAGTGCTGACGCTAAGAAAGAAA
>NW_005214063.1:0-209 GCF_000412655.1 Myotis brandtii
CGGAGCCGCGAGGCCTCCTGGCACTGGGATCAGTGGAACCGCAAGGCCTCCTGGCACTGGGATCAGCAGAGCAGCAAGGCATCCCGGCACAGGGATCAGCGGAGCAGCAAGGCCTCCTAGCACTGGTATCAACGGAACAGTGAGGCCTCACTGCCCCTGTTTCAAGCAGAGTCACGAGGCCTCCCAGCACCGGGATCAGCGGAGCAGTG
>NW_005214064.1:0-209 GCF_000412655.1 Myotis brandtii
GGGGCCTTGCTCACTTCAAACGCTCATGGAAGGCAGGGGAGGACTCCGGATGCTGGGGGCTCTTCGGGATCACCCAGAACACGTTTCCGTGTTTACATAGTGAAATCACTCAGTCGTACGTAGCAAAGCCCTTCATGACCGTAGAATGGAGTGCACATATTTGCATGCGTATGTGCGTGGTAAAAAGCAATGTATTTTTTATACCAGTT
>NW_005214065.1:0-209 GCF_000412655.1 Myotis brandtii
GAGGTGATGCCGGTGAAACTAGGTCACATGGCTGGGGTGGCCCAGCATGACTAGGGTCCTTATAAAAAGTGACCAGGACACACACACACACACACACACAGAGGGACGCCCGGGAGGGCCAGGGAGGACAGGTGCCTGCAGGCCAAGGAGGGAGGCTCCGAAGGAACCGACACTGCCCGCCTGGCGCTCGGGCTTCCGGGCCGGGGCTG
>NW_005214066.1:0-209 GCF_000412655.1 Myotis brandtii
TCTCTCTCTGTCTCTCTCTCTCTCTCCCTCTCTCCCTCCCTCTCCATTCCTTTTTCTAAAACTAAAAAAGAAAAAAGATAAGCACCCTGAATTACTCTTGTGGGCCCTAAACCCAATGACAAGTGTCGTCATCAGAGACAGAAGAGAAGACACAGACACACAGAGGAGACACAGACACAGAGGAGAAGGCTGTGTGAAGATGGAGACAG
>NW_005214067.1:0-209 GCF_000412655.1 Myotis brandtii
TCCAGGGCCAGGAACAAAGTATTACCTGCTGGTACTACTGACATCTGCATGTTCCAAGCTGACTCTTTCTTTAGGAGCAATTTTGTGGGTTTATCAGAGATTCCCCCAATGGAAACATGCCACTGTCGACCCCTTGTTACTAGTGGGCTGCTTCCCACCCCTCCCTCAGCCCCAGGCTCCAATGGATTACCACTGAACTGGCTGCTATC
>NW_005214068.1:0-209 GCF_000412655.1 Myotis brandtii
GAAGTTTCTGTATCCATTCAGACAATGCAACTGCTGGAAAACAATGAAATGAAATGGTGGTAGAGGTAAACCTGGTGTCCTCGGAGGTAAACCACTACCCATACAGTGCTGCAGACGAAGTTAGAAGAAACTGCTTCTGATAGGACATTTGTAAGTTTGTAGCTTATCAGAAACCAGGGAAGGATTGTGGAGTAGGGATAAGAAACTAT
>NW_005214069.1:0-209 GCF_000412655.1 Myotis brandtii
ATGAGCCCTGGCCCATGTGACTCATTGGTTAGAGCATTGGCCTGCACACCGAAGAGTCTTAGGTTCAATTCTTGGTCAAGAGTATGTTCTTGGGTTGCAGGTTCCATCCCTAGCCCTAGACAAAGCGTATGCAGAAGAGGAAACATTTGCAAAGCAATTAAACCACAAAAATATGTGAAATAAACTAAAATGCATATTGCTAAAAGAAA
>NW_005214070.1:0-209 GCF_000412655.1 Myotis brandtii
CTGGAGGGACAGGTGAGGGAACAACCCTGACCCCTCATACATTCATGTTTTCCTCCTGAACAATCCCTGGGACTTATCCAAAGTCACGTACCTCCTGGTGGCAGCGAAGGGCCACGAACTCCCATACTTCTCAGGTCTGTGCTCCCTTTTCTGTTCTGCATTCATGCTGTTTAAAAGCAACAGAGGAAATCTGCCTTTTTCTGGCTTTA
>NW_005214071.1:0-209 GCF_000412655.1 Myotis brandtii
AATTTTCTTCCATGAAGTTCTCAATTCAATTAGAAAATACTCCAGTTGTACTAGTATCTATGAATTTACAACTCTTTCATAACCATTCTAACTATATATAACTCTTGGTCAAATGCATCCATAGCTGTCCTTATACACAGATCTCATAGATTAACTGCAAGAAATGTCATAAATTAAAATTTGGTTCTTAGAGTAAAAAGTCACAAGTC
>NW_005214072.1:0-209 GCF_000412655.1 Myotis brandtii
CCGTGGCTGATTCATGGCAGGGAGAGACTGGGCCCTGCCAGCCCCGCCAGGCACTGTGGCCCACAGACCACTGCCTGGCAGCCCCACCGGCCACTGCCTGGCAGCAAGGCACAGGGTCCATACTGTTGTTCTCTTTTACCCCCAAGTACTACATGCAGTTCCAGAAAGACTGTAACATAGGGGCTGCCAGAGGAACATGCAGAATTCCC
>NW_005214073.1:0-209 GCF_000412655.1 Myotis brandtii
GGGCACATTCTTAGGTTGTGGGTTTAATCCCAGGTAGCGGGGAATGCAGATGTTTCTTTCTCTCTCTCCCTGTCCCTTCCTTTCTAAAAATCAATTTAAAATCTTTAAAAAAAAAAAAAAGGGTTCTAGTACATTTACACAATGGGATACTTAGACTGCCATAAAAAAAAAAAAGGAAATCTTACCTTTTGCAACAACATGGATGGACC
>NW_005214074.1:0-209 GCF_000412655.1 Myotis brandtii
CCTTCTGTGGCAGCTCCTCCCTGTCCACATGGATTAGCCTGAACCTTAGCCCCCAGCTCATGCCCCAGGCCGTGCCCTGCTCCCTGCACTAACAGTGTGGACAGGCACCGCCCAGGCAGCCTGCAGAGGACTGCTCTTCCCTGCACGGCAGCCCCAGGGCCTCTTCCCCAGCAGTGCTCTTGTTCTTAGGAGCACGTTGAGGCTGGAAC
>NW_005214075.1:0-209 GCF_000412655.1 Myotis brandtii
TGACCTCCTAGTTCATAGGTCTATGCTTAACCACTGATCCAAGTTACTCTGGCTGGGCTTTGTTTAAATTTTTAATAAAATATATAATTGTTGTGGTACATAAGGAAAAACCCAACAAATAAAATTAGAAGTGATTTATTTGAGGATAATCACTGTTGAATGTTGGCCTTTTTTCTTCAATATATTATGTAGATACACACACACACACA
>NW_005214076.1:0-209 GCF_000412655.1 Myotis brandtii
TAAGCTTCTACCTTAGGAAACTAGAAAAATAAAAGAGAAAATAAAATCCAGAATAACCAGGAGAAAATAAATAATAAAAATTAGAGCAGAAATCATGAAATTGACAACAGAAAAACTTGAATTTTGACCTCACTTAAATAAAAGTAAATTAAATATAAAGACTTGGTCTGTGACAATTCTTTAAAGATGAGAGGTAGTATTATGCAATC
>NW_005214077.1:0-209 GCF_000412655.1 Myotis brandtii
GTGGGGAGTATTCTTGTTGACGCTTTACAGAAAAGGACATGGAAGCCCTGGCATGGCTCACCATGGTCCTTCGATAGAACAATGTGAGTGGAAGAGCAGTGTAAATGGTAGCGGGGGTGGGGGGTGGGGAGTGGTGAACTTTGGTCTGAATCAGATAAGGAGCAGTTGAGTTGTCTTCTGCCTTTTCCTAGTGGATGAACTTGGTCACA
>NW_005214078.1:0-209 GCF_000412655.1 Myotis brandtii
AAATAGGTCATGGTAAGCTTCATAGCAGAATGATGGCTACAGACAGACATGAACACAAGCTGGGAGGTTTTGTTTTTTGTCTGGTTTGCATAGAGGAGGGGGGAGGTTTGTCAGGATCAGCCGTAGAAAGAGTTCATCAGGGTAACAGTGATATGATCTAGCGCTCACAGTTTACGTGCCAGGCACCAATCCAAACATTTAATTCTCTC
>NW_005214079.1:0-209 GCF_000412655.1 Myotis brandtii
CATGTTGTTTTGTGCAGTAACATGCTGTACAGGCTTGTAGTCCAGGAGCAACAGGCTATACCACATAGCCTAGCTGTGTAGTAGGCTGTACTATCTCTGCCTGTGTAAGTCCCCCCTATGATGTTCGCACAACAGTGAAATGGCCTAATGATGCATTTCTTAGAAGGTCACCCATCGTTAAGTGAAGCATGACTGTACTAGAAACAACA
>NW_005214080.1:0-209 GCF_000412655.1 Myotis brandtii
AAGAGATATAATATTTGACATTTTTAGATTTGTTATTTTAAATTGTGGTTCACACAGTAGCTTTCATTGTCCTCTTCTCTATGATCAACCCCCTCTCACAATATTTGAGTGTCCATTGCAGCACTAATATGGGCATTTGAAACTTATTTTTAATGATCTTCTTGCAATAATTCCTCAAATAATTGTTTTGACCAATATGTAGCCTTCCA
>NW_005214081.1:0-209 GCF_000412655.1 Myotis brandtii
GAGAGGCGGTCAGTGAGGGCGGCGGCTCTGCACGTGGGCACAGCAGCAGCTCTGCCAGGGCCTGGGCGGGCCCAGGAGCCTGAAGGCTGAGGACCTGAGGCGGCCACCGTGCCTGCTTCCCTCATCTGAAGACCGGAGTCAAGTCCAGCCCCAGCCCCGGGCAGCGGGTCTGAAGGAGACCGTGGGAGGAGGGCCTCGCGAACCCAGGG
>NW_005214082.1:0-209 GCF_000412655.1 Myotis brandtii
GTGGGTGTTGCTCTCAGTGGGGAATGAGCCAGGAAGGTGGGATGGCCTGTGGAGACATCGATTTGAGAAGGACATCTGGCGAAGCCTGTGGGTGATCCAAGTAAAAGAGTCAAGAGTCAGACTGACAGTGGGCATAGAGAGGAGCAAGGAGCCAGAGGAGATTTTGTAGGACGTGGTGATGAATAAGCAGAGAAGCAGCTGGAGACAAT
>NW_005214083.1:0-209 GCF_000412655.1 Myotis brandtii
GGCATCCCAACGCCCACCCAGAGGGCCAATTGCATCCCGCCCCCGCGTCCCCCTATCCCCCCCCTTCACCTCCATCAGGATGGGCACCAGACACAGGGCTCACAGCTGGCGAGCGCCGCTGCTGCAGTGTGAGCCTCTCCCAATTGGGACTGACTGGGCGCGAGCCCAAGCAGGGCTGGGATGAGTGGGAGCAGCAGGCAGGAGCGGCA
>NW_005214084.1:0-209 GCF_000412655.1 Myotis brandtii
AGTGGATTCTGTGCTGTTACTGGTTCCGAGCCACTGTGCTGGCGTTTAAGCAGTTCTTTATCCTGTCGGAGGCTCTGTGACCCCTGAGCTCTGTGATCTCAAAGAGACCTTGTAATTACTCTGGTGAACCCAGAGAAAGGAGGCCATGAGAATTATTTGGGCAACCAAGCTCAGGCAGGCTGAATTATTTCCCTGAGGTGGTGCCCTTC
>NW_005214085.1:0-209 GCF_000412655.1 Myotis brandtii
AAGAGCAAAAGTGAGCTGTCACCGGACATGGAAGTTCCTTAGTTCTTTCTTGGAACAGGCAACATGCAGTGAGACCAGTGTAATCAAAGGCAAAGTGCCCTCCCTGAGCCCGAACGGTCAGCCGGGCTGATTCGGGAGCCCGAGGCGGGCAGTGGGCACCTGGCTCAGTGCGTGCCATCCAGTGTAATAACTATAATGGTACCCAAGTC
>NW_005214086.1:0-209 GCF_000412655.1 Myotis brandtii
TTCTTTCTTACTCAGCTGGCTTCCCCCAAGGGGCCTGCGATCCCCTGACTGGTACCCCTGTCAGGAAGCCATCCTGGGGCACTCCTAGGGTTTTGAATCCCGATGGGAAGGCTGGAGGAAGAGTTGGAGCTGGTCTGTACTGGCCACAGGGTGTTGAGGAGATGGTCTGGATGCCTGCTCTCTGGCTCACCCCCTCCCCAGGCCTCTCT
>NW_005214087.1:0-209 GCF_000412655.1 Myotis brandtii
CATTTTATTTAAAAACTAGAGGCCTGGTGCATGAAATACATGCACTCAGGGCTGCCCTCAGCCTAGCCTGTGCCCTCTCGCAGTTCAGGAGCCCTCAGTGGATGTCCAACTGACGGCTTAGGCCTGCTCTCCCGCCATTGCAGCTGCAGGAGTCTCCTGCCACTGCTGCTGTGCTCGCCAGCTATGAGCCCAGCTCAGGGCTTCTGGCT
>NW_005214088.1:0-209 GCF_000412655.1 Myotis brandtii
TCTCTCTGGGCCTCAGTTTCTCAGTTTCCACATTTTCAAAGTTTCTAAAAAGATCGAAAGAGCCCTGGCCAGTGGACTCAGTGGTTAGAGCGTTGCCCCCCACCCCACCCCCGCATCGAAGACGGTTTCGGTCCCGGTCAAGGGCATATTTTTGGGTTGCAGGTACAATCCCTGCCCAGGTCAAGGCTCATGCTGGAGGCAACCAACTG
>NW_005214089.1:0-209 GCF_000412655.1 Myotis brandtii
AATTTGCATATTAGCCTTTTATATATATAGATAGATGGTTATAACTCCAGGGGTTGAGTAGGGTGAGAGAAGTAGGGGAAGGGATTTTTATTACAGAGTTTGTGTGTGGGTGTGTGTGTGTCATTATGTATTGGTGGTTTTCAGTATCTTTCCAGTAAGTTTTTTCCCAATTTTTTTATTGTGATAAAATATATATAACATAAAATTTA
>NW_005214090.1:0-209 GCF_000412655.1 Myotis brandtii
AACGTCTCTCATCGTTGGGTTTGCTTAGCTCTGGGGACGGCTGGCAGGTTCCATCCAAAATTTGACCCCAAGTTCTCAGGAGTACAAGGGGCTCGTTAATAAATTCCTCCCAAATTTTCATTCTCACGTACCCTGACTGTAGGTAGACCAGCTGAACGTAGATGTGTCGGCTCTGCTCCTCTCTCTAAATGTCATCTCTTTCACTTGAC
>NW_005214091.1:0-209 GCF_000412655.1 Myotis brandtii
GAGCCGGAGAGGAGGCATCTCAGCTTTAGTGGGTGGACCCCTGCCCGGTCCAGCCCGGCCTGGAGACAGTCACCGGGCAGTGTGCACAGGATTCTGGGAGGGGCTGGGCTGAGCCTGCGGGTGGCCACCCCGAGCGGGCGCCTCGCCTCGCCACGCCCTTGACCCTGAAACCCCTGGCTCTGTTTCAGTGCGTTGGTCCCCCAGGCTCT
>NW_005214092.1:0-209 GCF_000412655.1 Myotis brandtii
TGCAATAGTTACAAACAGAACATCTAATGTATTTTTGATCTTTTTTATTCCATTTTTATTTAAGAGAACTTCTTCTGGAGCTTTGTTGATTTTTAACAAAGTTCATGTAGCTAAGGATGCCTTTCCTTATCTAATTGCTTGTAAGAGTCTTGATAGGCTATTTTCTCGGACTTTACCCTGCAGTAATGATTTCTTTGTGATTTACATGT
>NW_005214093.1:0-209 GCF_000412655.1 Myotis brandtii
TGTGTATTTTTCAACATGATTTTTCCATATAGATTCATTATTTTTTAATGATGATCATTAAAAAATATAGATTTTTTTTTTAAATCAAGCAGGGGCAGGGGTGAGGGAGAGCATAGAAATAAGGGTTGCCATTTTTCTATGATTTAAAAATAGATTTTAGAGAGAGGGAGAAAGAGAAATCGATGTGAGAGAGATACATCTATCTGTTG
>NW_005214094.1:0-209 GCF_000412655.1 Myotis brandtii
TGAAAATTTGGAGGATAATGGGATTGTGTACAGTTGCATAGTTAATGAAAAACTTTGTCAAGGAAATTACGTATGTTCTGATTTTGAAAACTAGTTTATTGTGACAAAACAGTTATTTTTTATATTTATAAAAATAAATAGATTTGATGTGCCTCAGTCATAGTTTTGTTGATTATTTAAATATGATAATGTCCTCAAATGAACTTTTT
>NW_005214095.1:0-209 GCF_000412655.1 Myotis brandtii
GGGGTGAAGAACTCTGGGAAAACGCTACTTCAGGTGGCCTGGGAGCAGCCTGGCTTCCGCTGCGCGCCAGGTCCCTGCTTCCTGAAACACCTGCGTGGCAGAGGACCAAGGAAAGCTAGAGCCCCGCCCGTCCTCCCTCCTAGGGCCTTGGAGACCCCCCACCACCAGCATCGCCTCTCTCTTGTGTGCAGAAGGCTGGTACTGTGAGG
>NW_005214096.1:0-209 GCF_000412655.1 Myotis brandtii
AGTGACTGCACTCTCCTAGTCAGTTTATGATGACATAAGAAAAGCCTGATAAGAGATTCAAAGAGTTCACCCTATGGTTTTGGAACAAGAAAAATTCATCCTAAGATAAAAGATTCTGTAAGAAACATAGAGATTGATATTGGCAGCTTGACTTATGCGGGAGCTGGAAGAATTGTCATTTTGGACCCAGATGATTATCATATAAAGCA
>NW_005214097.1:0-209 GCF_000412655.1 Myotis brandtii
GGGCTGGCATGCAGGCAGCCCCCACACACCGTGCCCAGGGCCCCCGGTGAGTGGGCAGTAGGAGCTTTCCGTATGAGGAGACACCCATCCTGGGGTGGGGCTGCAGCTGCAGAGCCAGGCCTCCTGGGACATCCCGAGTCGGTCAACACCAAGTCGGCACTTACTGCCGCTTCCCTGGGTCAGACCGGGCGCTGGGGAGACGAGCGGGT
>NW_005214098.1:0-209 GCF_000412655.1 Myotis brandtii
GGGCTGGCATGCAGGCAGCCCCCACACACCGTGCCCAAGGCCCCCGGTGAGTGGGCAGTAGGAGCTTTCCGTGTGAGGAGACACCCGTCCTGGGGTGGGGCTGCAGCTGCAGAGCCGGGCCTCCTGGGATGTCCCGAGTCCGTCAACACCAAGTCGGCACTTACCGCCGCTCCCCTGGGTCAGACCGGGCGCTGGGGAGACGAGCGGGT
>NW_005214099.1:0-209 GCF_000412655.1 Myotis brandtii
CTTCTCTACAGAATATTTTTTTCTTAAAAAATGTTAATGTCATATTTAACATATGCTTCTAACACAATATATATAAAAAAGTACAATATGAACTAATTCCTTCCCTTCCAACTTCTGTAAAGCATACTTTTTTATATCACACTAGAGGCCTGGTGCACAATATTCGTGAACTTGGGGGGGTGTCCCTCAGCCCAGTCTGCACCCTCTCC
>NW_005214100.1:0-209 GCF_000412655.1 Myotis brandtii
CATTAGCTGCCTTAATGAAAGACTAAAACTAGGAGGGTGGGGAGAGCTTTCAGAATCTGGTTGAGGGATACTTGTCCGTTTTGTACTGTATTCTACAGGTGCCACTTGTGGCAACCTCTGAGTTCTTGACCTCAGTCTTTGTAGCCCCAGCTGCAACTTATCCAATTAAGGGCTGAAGATATCCAGAAACTCACACGGATGTTTAGCTT
>NW_005214101.1:0-209 GCF_000412655.1 Myotis brandtii
AGCAAACAGGTTTGGTTTGAGAACTTGGTTATGTTTTCCGAATTTGGTGAAAGTAAGTTCTTCATATTATTTTGTATGCTATTTGTCTTCTGAAATTTTTAAAATAAAGGACACGGGACATAGAGTTATCCCAGTTAGGAACTGCTTAAGGAACGTGTCTAGGAAGAATACCGCAGACTGCCTCTGACGATGAAGAAATCTCTTCTGGA
>NW_005214102.1:0-209 GCF_000412655.1 Myotis brandtii
TGCTGAACCCAGGTCCGGTCTGACCGCACGGGTCTAATGCCTGGTGCCGTTCCTGCCACCCCCAACACTGGCACGGATTTGCTGAACTTGGGTCACAGATCCATCCTCAAACTGGTTACTGAATCCGTGGATTGGCCAGAACTAGGTGATGTGCTCCCTCTTTGATTCCGGCACAATGGAAGGTTAGCTTCTCCCAAACCCCATGGACT
>NW_005214103.1:0-209 GCF_000412655.1 Myotis brandtii
ATCCAGTGGAGGGAAGGTTTGGATTTAAACTGTAGAATGTAGGGCTCCAGACATTCTGCAGCGGGGGAGGGGCAGAGGACCAATGGGCTGGGGTGGGGGTGGGGGGGCATTCCATGGAGGGCTCTGATAGGTAGGCGAGAACCAGCAGTTCCTTTCAAATTTAAAGTCACAAATTTAAAGACACACTAGCAGTAATGACCTTCTCTAAG
>NW_005214104.1:0-209 GCF_000412655.1 Myotis brandtii
CATGTTTCCTTCTATGGAATTCATCTGTCAATATCTGTAGTCGTTCAGCCAGTCACTTCTTTTCCTGTTTCTATATCCACCTGTTCCTGCATTTTCCTCCATTTCTTCATCCATATTTCTGTATTTATGTCCATTCATCCATCCTTCCATCCATCTGTCCTTTTATTTTCCAGTCCATCTACCTATTAAGCCAGCCATCTATCCATTCA
>NW_005214105.1:0-209 GCF_000412655.1 Myotis brandtii
TCTAAGAAAAGAATTAGAGCAATGTAGGAAAGACATCGAAAACTTCCCAATTCCTTCTAAGCAACCTATGTTTCCTCTCCCAGAGGTCCCCAGGGGACAAGGGGAAACTGGATTTGTGAATGCTCCCTTGACAATCACAGAGGTTAGGAATTTTAAGAAAGAGATGAAACCCCTTTTAGAAGATCCCCTGGATTTAGCAGAACAGATGG
>NW_005214106.1:0-209 GCF_000412655.1 Myotis brandtii
TCGTCTTATCAACGTGGCTTTTGAGACGATGAAAATGAGATTCGAGGACTCCAACTCCCAAAATCACAGTGCAAAGCACAGTCCCTGCCCACGGCCACCCCTCGCGCACCGCGGCTAAGCAGGTGTGCCCGGGGGACCGCGAAGTCGGAGAGGACGCGGCTGACAACCACAGACCCGCGACGGAGAGACACGGGGAAGAGCCGGGAGGC
>NW_005214107.1:0-209 GCF_000412655.1 Myotis brandtii
ACCGGCCGCCAGGAACTTGACCGCGCCCGGTAGAAATCTTTCTAAACCGCCTCACACGGCGCCCGGCAACCTTGAAGTATCGGCGACGAATAACCACCTTATTCCTGGTGACGGTCATTACGATGGTTTCATGGCGATCGACTCGCTAGGAAGGGCTTTTCAAATGCCGCGTCCCCTCTAGCCCTTAGACAGCCCCAGGCAGCGGGTTC
>NW_005214108.1:0-209 GCF_000412655.1 Myotis brandtii
TAACCATAGCACACTCCTCCACAAGTAACGAGCAATGAACTTCCGCCCAGAATTAATTCCCTCTCCCTCACCGGAAACCTTACCTGTGATCACTCTGGATTGATTGATTAGCCCAGTCTTTCCCACCTCCTTCCCTTCCCATGAACTGCCATGCCCCGATAGGAACCTTGCCATTTAAGAGAAGATAAAATTCCTTTGTTGTTTGATTT
>NW_005214109.1:0-209 GCF_000412655.1 Myotis brandtii
TGGCTCGTTCTCCTGCATGGCCTCTCCATCTCAGGACATTCTGGCCTGGGGTGATGCAGACCGCCCACCAAGTAGCTCCGTTTCTATTTTAGCTGCCCCTAATATGACTGCGATCCCAAAATTTGCCACAAAGACAAGATAGGAAACACCCAGAAAAAAATAGCAAGCTGCCGGCATCCTTGGAAAATGAACTTTATCTTCTCTAGCCC
>NW_005214110.1:0-209 GCF_000412655.1 Myotis brandtii
TCAGCAAGAAGCCGGCTCAAGGCTGGTGAGTGCCTCCGCAGCAGCGCTAAGGATGTCCGACTCTCTGGCAGGCCTAAGTCGTCAGTGGACATCCCCTTAGGGCTTTCAGATTGCGAGAGGGCGCAGGCCAAGCTAAGGGAACCCTCCCCCTCCCCCCCGCCCACTGTGCACTGGGCCTCTAGTATGTCTATAAAACATATAAACATCTT
>NW_005214111.1:0-209 GCF_000412655.1 Myotis brandtii
AGTGGTGCTGTCCTCTGGGGTCCAGCAGCTGGGCTGGGCTGGTCCAGATACAGGGGGCCAGCATTCCTCACCCGAGAGCTCAGTCGCATCTCAATCAGGAGGTACTGGCGGTTCTTCTGTCATCTGACAGAGAGAGGAGTGTGGAGCGGAGTTGCTTGCCAGACTGACAAATGGACGTGCCTTTGTGGCTGTCTCAACAGGCAAGCACT
>NW_005214112.1:0-209 GCF_000412655.1 Myotis brandtii
TACACAAAATTTCACATATACAATTTCTTTTTTCCCCTTCATCCTCTCTTTCCCTTGTTATTTTATGTCAAGATTGTGCTAGCAGTTAACTTTGAAACTTATTCTTTAGGTTGCATAATGTTTAGGTGGACTTAAAAGAGCATTTAATATCAGCTAGAGATGGACATAGTGACTGTCAGGGCTTTGCTTTGAGGGAAAGGGAGAAGCAT
>NW_005214113.1:0-209 GCF_000412655.1 Myotis brandtii
TTTGAAAACAGTTTTCCATCTGTGGTTGGGAATCCAACGATGCCAAGGGCTGACTCTTTGAATTGTTCTACATCATTTTACATAAGGGACTTGGTATCCACAGGTGTTCTACCACCCAGCGCTTGCAAATACCAAGGGACAACTTTATTGCAAGGGATTCAGAATTTCTCCGGCTTTCAGTTGCATGATTTGGTGTGTGATAAGCAATC
>NW_005214114.1:0-209 GCF_000412655.1 Myotis brandtii
GTCTCTAAATCAATAAAAATGTATTTTAAAAAAGAAATAAATCTGTTCTACCCAGCAAAATTACTTAACCTGCTAATAAAACTTTTGAGGTGTCCTCTTTACATTCTTCCTCCTTCCCATATTCTTTCTTCCATGCTATTCTTTTAGCAGAAAATTTTCAAGCACATTGTTGTATAAAACTCACTTCTCTGAGAGAGTGGCCTACAGAA
>NW_005214115.1:0-209 GCF_000412655.1 Myotis brandtii
AAAAAAAAAAATTAGAACTTCAATGGATGCCTCTGGAGAATTTCCCTTTAAAACATAGATGAAAGGCAAGGTTAATACAATGTTCTCTTAATCCCTTTGCCTTCTGAGTCAAAATAAATATTTTCTTCTGCATGTGATTGTACATCCTGCCATTTGGCTGTGGCTATAAGCAAGTCGACTGGTAATAAAAGAGTTTTGAGGCTGTGTAT
>NW_005214116.1:0-209 GCF_000412655.1 Myotis brandtii
GCCCGGCAGACCCGCCCCCTCGGCCCGGGGAGGATGAGTCCCTTCCGCCTGCTCTGATTGGCTCTCCAGGTAGAGCCACTGCGCCGTACGACCCTCCCATTGGCTGGCAGGAAGAGGCGCTCTCTCGCGAGCTCCTGATTGGCCGTCTCAGCTCAGTGGTCTCAGGGGCGGGGCTGCTGGGTGGTCGGGGCAGGGGTCTTGCTGGTGTC
>NW_005214117.1:0-209 GCF_000412655.1 Myotis brandtii
TCTTTGATATTAATTTTACCTTGTAAAATTATGATAGATGAGCTAATAATATAACTATCAAGTGTGGGATGAGAAGGTATGTAGCAGTGAGCTGAGTTCTCACCTTTCGTATCAGGTTGTTTTTAGGTGTTGTCTAAAAGTAATAAGTCAAGCAATAGAAGCAAAACCATATTGTCTAAATTATTGGTGATAATCATAATAAGATTAAA
>NW_005214118.1:0-209 GCF_000412655.1 Myotis brandtii
AAAATAAAAGGTTTCTATGTACTGTTACTGGATGAAGACAGCTCCAAGGAATGGTGTTTCAGAACAGATTGTTTAAGATATGCTGATAAGTTGATAGATAAAAACAAAAAAACAAAAACCACAAAAACACAACAAGAAAAACCCTAGTCTTGAAGAAAATAAACATGTTTGCATTATTTTGCAAATAGTTCAATACACAAAATACCTCA
>NW_005214119.1:0-209 GCF_000412655.1 Myotis brandtii
ATTCCACATATATATGATTGTGTCTTTCATTTCTTTAACTATATTACGCATAAAATTAATGGCAATATTTCTTGTTTTTTTGCCGACTCTCCTTAAAAATATTATTTTCTTATAAAGTTGGCTATTTTTGATAATAGCTCATATTTGTTAATCTTAACATGAGTAAACACTGGGGGCCTAATTGAAGATGCTCTAAGCCAGAGAAGATG
>NW_005214120.1:0-209 GCF_000412655.1 Myotis brandtii
TAAAAGCCTCCGTGGCTGAACCGTCATTGGTCTTCCACGGAGAGCCCGGGGCTGGCAGTGTATTCACCTCCATCCTGATCTTTATTTTCTTCCTTTTGGTTTTCAGCGCGTTGACTGTGTTGAGTTTCCTTGTGTTCCGCCGCCTTCCTGTGAGGCTTGTAATTAGTTAAATAGCAGTTTCACCTGCTTCCTCCCGACCCTCTGGTGGC
>NW_005214121.1:0-209 GCF_000412655.1 Myotis brandtii
AGCCAGCGAGCCCATAGGATGCCTTCAGAAGCTACTCGGCACTCAAGATGGCCCTTCTCAGTGTGTATTAGTTGGGAGGAGCTAGGTCTGCTTCCAGAGCAAACAATCCCCGAGTCTCAGGGAATTAAAGAAGAAAGGTTTATTACTTGTTAACACTACATGCCCATCGTGAGTTAGCAAGGATGGGGTGGGCTCTGCTCTGGGTCCCA
>NW_005214122.1:0-209 GCF_000412655.1 Myotis brandtii
CAATTATTTGTTTATATATCAATTGACAGTTTGTTTTCTTTTAATTTTGAAATGTTTTTCTCCCATGTCTTCAACACATAAGAAGGGGGGAATAAGGATGCAGATAAGTGGATAAAAGTGAGACCTAGCTTTGCCTTCTGCAAGATGGCAATGCATTTAGGGGGGGGGGGAGAGCAGTAACAAATAAAAATAAATGTCAAAAGTGGGAA
>NW_005214123.1:0-209 GCF_000412655.1 Myotis brandtii
ACTTAATTCTGGAAGGCATGCCATATATATATTTAAAACAGTTACACCAAAACACATTAAAGTGAAATTAGGGTTTGCTGCTTTCTGGGATATAAGATTAAAGATATTGATATTTTTGAATCCATATGTTATTATCTCTTCTCTAGTACTTGTAAATTATTCTAGTTTTATGTTAAGCCTTATGTTTAGAATGCATTTTCTTAAAATAT